>NC_039244.1:775395-780395 GCF_003368295.1 Carassius auratus
ACTGCATTCATCTCACGTTCTGAACTTACAGATGCTTTTGTTAGTCTTGTGCTGTTTTCAGACTAATAAACTAGACCGATCGGTTTTAGAAACTCACTGAAATCTTCAGATCTCAAAGGATTCCAGTCAAGTAGAAGATAAAGACAGACACTATGTGAAAGTTTGCGTTGTTGAACTTGACGTGTTCAGCTAATGTCAATCACACGCTGATGCTAACCCTCAGATAAAATACAGTTCGTCACACTGAGGATCAGCAGATAAACTAGTCAAGTCCCCTTTACTTCTAAAGCTCTTTCTGAATCTGAAGATGGTTTTATCATGAATATTGTGATCTCTTCAGACTGACTGAATGGAGATCAGGCTCATGGTGAGGTTCGTGGATGTGGCTGAAATGTGTGAGAAGCCAATTAACGTTCAGTGTCTCATGAGAGATGAAGCATCCCGGCGCCCAGAATAACTCCGTTAATAAGACACTCGGAGTTCATTACAGACTCTCATTTAAATAATGAATCACTTCTGAGTCAAACGAACTGATCGGTTATAAATCAGACTAACACACAGTCTTCAGACAGAAACAGGAGCACTCCTGCAGTAAACATACACACCAGTTCAGCTCTTACTGTTGAGCATCTGACCGGAGATCTGAAGAATCATCATGAGAAACACACACACTCACATGAACTCAAAGCCCTCAAACACACACACACACACTCACTCACATGCATAAGAAGGTCCTTGTCTGTGTGTGTTTGAGTGTGTGCTCAGTTATGTGAGATGCTCTAATGTATTAGAGATTGAGTAACACACACACACATTCATGAAATCCGAGTGCTTCTCTTCAGTCTGACAGCAGAACCTCCTGCTCATTGTTTCTGCTCACTTCATTGTGTTGTGATTCATGTTTCATTGTGCTGTCTGTATTCACTGATTTGTTTCTTGTTTGTAACATTCTTCTAACATACCTGCATTTTTCACTTTAAGGCGGCTGGGTTGCATGATATCTGTGTCGTGTTGTCTCTGAGACGTTCTCTTTGTTCTTCTGCAGTGATGGTGAGAGATCATCGCCTCATCGTCTCGTGTCTCTGGCGTCTGATAGCATCTGTTCAGGTGCAGCGGTCATGTGCTTTCTGAGGGCGTGGCCTGATGTGGGATGGGGCGGGGCTAATGAACACACAAGGGCGTCATCTGTGTTTCAGGGAGTAACATCTAATACTCCAGGGGCCTGTTGCACAAAAGTAGGATAAGGGATTAAGCCAGGATATCTTGGTGATCCTGGCTCAATTGATCCCTAATCCGGTTGCACTAAAGCTGGATAGGGGGCAGGAGGATATGTTATGGTATAAATTACCATGGAGATTTATTCTGTGGAGCTAGCCTGCTCCAGACCAGGCTAAATTCCAGGATCTATTTAATCTCATCCCTAATGTCAGTCAGCAGTCGCCACAAATGGAAACCAATAGTTATTTCACTGCTCACTATACATTGTTATCACATATAACTAGACCCACTGTCATTATTTAAACGTTTGTGATCATTAATTTCAATCATTTTGGATAAATAATGATTTTTAGATGATGTTGCTATCATTAGATAATTTACAGTTTCCCATAGACTATAAGGCTATATATATAATGATAGAATATTAGGGCCACAAGTCATAATATTGTAACCAGTTGTTTTAAAGGAGGACAGTTGTTAAAATGACAGATGTGGGGCATTTCGTGAAATTGTACTTCAGTATGGTTTCATAAACAAAGACATGCTGATGTGCCAGAATATGAAGTATCACATTGTCATAACTATCAAAACTATCAAAAGAATATGTTGCTTTTCTGCAGAAAGAACCAGCCTCATAAATGTATGACTTTATCCTTTTTCCTCAGTGGGGCCCTAGTACTCTGTCATAGAAACAAATACACATTCCATATGAATATAAAAACACAATGTGTAACATTATGTTCCTTTATTGAATAAGGACAAAACCAAGCAGGTAAACTATCAGCTCCTTTCGAAACTGAAGTCACAGTGACTCTACAAGATGGAAAGCACAGAATCAAAGCATATTATACAAAATGATACATACACATTCAAAGGTCTGTATATAACACACCCTGCATGTCTGCACACTAAAATAAATGCAGGACAAATCCATACACATCAACTGAACAGACAAATGAATGGATGCAGTATCCTCCCTGCAGCCTTGTATTACACACAGTATACCGCACAAACATCATAAGAGGCCAAATTCATTAAAAAAACAACCCAAAAAAACCCTATTTCCTCTGCCACAGCAGGACATTTTTTACCTAAATTGAAAGCACACATACCAACTAAAATAATTCAACACATATTGGTCCCTCAGCAGCCGACCACTGTCGTCATCAGGGAAGATTGCCGGATTGTCCCAGTCCATGGCTGGTGGCACTCGGGGGGGCTCTCTCCTTCCTCAGGCAGGACACATCGTGGAGGACAGCACAAGCCACAGTAATATCACATGCCCTAACAGGGTTGACCCTTAATTTGTGAAGGCAGTGAAAGCGTGCCTTCAGGAGGCCAAAGGTCATTTCACCTCTGGCCCTGGTCCTGGCATGGGCATGGTTGTAGGCCTGCTGTGCTTCCTGGGGGTCTGTGAAAGGTGTCCGGAGAAAAGGCTGGCAGCCATACCCCCGGTCTCCCAGCAATTCACCGGTCAACACAAAATCTCATCATTACTACCTCATGAACACAGTGATATTCTTGACACAGCCATGATGGTTATAAACAGGGGTTGTGATAGGCACTGATAGATTTCAGAGGCCCGAAAGATTCTGGAGTCATGGACTGAGCCAGGCCATTTTGCCACAACATTGCAGACCATCTGAAATCATAAGAGGAGGAATATTACACCAATCAATGCACATCATTGGCAATGCAGAGTGTTCGTCAATGGACAATATCAAAAAGTTATGTTCACCTGAACATTAATGCTGTGAAAGGATTTCCTATTCACAAAAATCGGCCTCATGGGCACCTGAGGGGGCTTTTATCCTTTGTCCAATGACATTGGGGAAACCTGTCACACAAAGTAATGAGTATCCTACTATGTGTTAACAGTTGTCCTGTAATTTGTAGATCCTCTTACCTGCAATCCTATAGAACTCCTCTTTCATGTCACAGAGTCTTCTGTGGCCAGGGAAGGAGATGAAGACATCTGCTAATGCTTTGATAGCCAGACACACACTCCTTATTGTGTGGCCTTGTTCAGCTGTTCTGCATCCCCCACTGAGTACAGGAAGGCTCCACTAGCAAACAAGCGCAAGGCCACACAAACCATTTGCTCCACACTCAGTGCATGGCTCCGTGCAGTGCGGTGCTTAATCCTGGGACCCAGCAGTCTGCATAGATACCTAATGCCATCTGCAGAAAACCTGTATCTTTCATATAGATGGTCATCAGGGAAGGCCAGTGGGTCCAACCGGTCCCTGAAGACCCTTTCTCGCCTGAAGGCTCTCCTCAGCACAAGTGCTTCTTCATCCACCACATCTCGCAAGAATGGGCATGCCATTGTCAGAGCAGAAAGGAACACACAATTTTGGGCCTTCATATAGGCTAGTGGCCACACCTGGTGCTGGGGGGGGTGGGCAAAAGAGGCCAGTGCCTTATAACGATGACTTGGTTGTACTGATTGCTGTGAAAATAAAAAATACCTTAGAAAGATGCCACCGTCCTGTGTGCTCACAATAAGAGCTCATATGTCATGGCTCACTTGACTTTACGAGAATATACCTAATTTTTATTTTGAGCTGTGTCATCTTCTTGGAGCTGGGGAAGGAAGGAAAAATAATGATTAATACATTTGTGTTACAGTTAGCATACAGTGTACATTGAAGGCATATCTCACCTCCCTCTCAAGTTTTTTTATTTCAAGGTCCAGTTTCCTAATTGTCCTCTTTTTTATTTTCGGACTCCAGTGCAAGATTTTCTAGCTTTTTCTTCTTGTACTGAATGTCTATGTCTGCCAGTTCTATTTGGCGCCGGAGGTGGTTGCCATACAACTTTCTGATAGCTTGTGAGCTCTGTGAACACAATACAATTAGCGCAGCTTGAATTTGGCAGGATGTGGTGTCCTTTTATTAATACGCACTATGTTGCCAGGCTGGTTTCCCCACTGTATAGCATCTGGGTCCTGTAAAAGAAATTAGATTTTTTGATTTTGATGAGGACTCCTCACCATTGTAGAGTAAATGGTACTTTCACAGTCTTAACATGATACCTCATGCCTTCTGGAATCCAGAGAGATGGTCTCCTCCTCATCATCGTCTCCATCATGTGCTGTTGCTGCTGCACTGGGGCTTTCACCCCATCACATTTAATCGGATTCATATTGAAGCCAGTAGACAAGACATGCCAGGCCTACAGTATGCCTTTGATGGAGTACTCACTGGATCAGCATCGTCTGGTGCTTGTGCTGGTGGCTCTAACAGGAACACAGTGCTGCCAGACACTGCAAGGCAATAGGTAAACCAAAGTCAGACAGTCCAAATTGATTCAATATGAATGTGGTTGTATTCCATGTAGAGATGGAAGGACATACCTTGAATGAAGCGGGTGGCATCTTGGGAGGAACCTATGCTCGTCTCTTTCCCCCCAGGGATCCCCTCTAAGACGGGCCTGCCTTTATTAAGCTCCAAGGCCATGTCCTCTGCTGGGGTAAGGTCAGCCTTTGGTGACCCACCACCCGTGCCTTGTCTGTGGGTATTCTTTTTCACTGCTAAAACAGTACAGACAATGTGTGAGCAGGCACCTTCTGGGTACAATATATGCTTGTGCTTTGTTAAATATTAGTCAGGGACCATACCATTCTGCAGAATGTTCTTGTATTTGATTTTGACCTGCTGCCATGTCCGTTTTGGCCCGTTCATGTTTAATTTACATCACACACACACACACACATTCTTTATCACAAGAACATTTAATGGAGTCACACTGACAAAAATGACTTGGTATTTTTGTATTGT
>NC_039244.1:785395-787895 GCF_003368295.1 Carassius auratus
TCGTGAGTCCTTCAACACTTTCACAACATCACGTTCTGTTCTTTTGATCAGAGCTTCAAGAGCCACAACAAAACCTTCCACAAACTCTTCCCTTACGTCCCTGAGACGGAGGACCTGGAACACGGTGAGTGACGTCTCGTTCACATTCAGCTCAGGTTTATCTAGTCTCTGAACTTACACTGGAGGAGCTGGAGATGGTATAGAAAGGAACCTGAATGCTCAGTAACGCAGGATCTTCTCCTGTTTCAGTGCAAAGCTGCGGTCTGCAGAAGGAGGTGATTTACCACGGTAAGATGTACCTGTCCAGTCATTACATCTGCTTCCACTCGTCTGTGCTGCTGAAGGACACCAAGGTGAGGCTTCTGTTCACCAGTAAATCTCTGGAGAACAGTTACAGCATGTAGAAGATGACAGGACATTTATCAGGAAGTGTTTGTGTAGGTGATGATCCACATGTCCAGCGTTCAGAGCTTAAAGAAGAAACACACAGCTAAGATCCTTCCCAGCGCCATCGCCGTCATCACCACAGACAGACACAAGGTATCGATCGATCGATCGATCAGACGGACCGTGAGTGAAACGCAGTGTCTGGATCAGTGCTGTTGCTCTGTGTGTGTTTCAGTATCTGTTCGTGTCGTTACTGAATCGAGACGCGTGTTTCCGGCTGCTGCAGTCTCTCTGTTCAGAGATCCAGGTCTGAGATCATTCATCATTCAGTCAAACATCAGCAGTCAGGTTTATCCTCAGTATGGTGTTGAAGTCTCAAAGAGTGTGTGTGTCCATCAATCTGAAGTGAGATCTGATGTGTTTAGTGTCAGATGGAGAGCAGCAGCATGAAATTCTCTTCTCCGGATCTGGAGTTCGACACGGTAAGATCACCTGATGCTCTCTCTCTGACTGAAAACACACACTGTAAACACATGTCTGCTTTCTTGTGCTCTTTTTTTCCCATTTAATGATCTTTGTAATGAAGTGTTTGTGTCCTCAGATTACCAGCCTGTCGAGTCTAGAGGAGAATCCCTCGATTCATCCCTCGGACGAGAGTCAAGCTCTCCAGCGTGAGTCTGATTCATTCACAGATCTGACACGACATCGTGATGCTGATCATCATCTGAGCTGCTACACACCGAGTGGTTTACAGGTTTATCATGCAATAGTTTTATACAGTCTGTAGATGAACTGTTCTTGTGTTGCAGCTGAAGAACGAGGAAGCTCAACGCCTCAGGACGAGTCCAGCAGAAAGATCAGCTCGAGCACAGGTGAGCGGCACAGATTCTGCTGGTGTGTGATGCATGCGTGTGTTTCCTGACCTTCACCTGTTCTCTGATCTAACGGTCTCCTGGGTTACCATGGTAACAGAGAAGGTCAGATCTGTTCTGTCGTCCAATGAGACGCAAGGCCTGGACACACTGCTGCTCTTCTACGTGATCCTGTGAGTATGAGACCAGATCAGACTCTGTTTGGCTTCAGAACTCAGTCTCAGCACATTCAAGCGACTGGGAGACGAGAGCAAGTCACATTAGGAAAATACATAATGAATTGTGAATTAAAGATGTGGCACTTGTGCAAATATCAGACACTTAACGAGTTTCAGCAGCTCGGAAACACACTGATGTTCAGAGACGCTCGAGTCAGATCCTGCTAACAGAAAGAGTTCAGACAAAGAAGAAAGAGTTTGTTTCTTCATCAGGTTTGTAGAAGTGTAGCACTGCATCAGTGTCTCATCAGTGGATGCTCTGCAGTGAATGGGTGCCGTCAGAATGAGAGTCTGATAAAAACATCACAATAATCCACAGCACTCCAGTCCATCAGTGAACATCTGGAGAAGACAAAAGATGAAACACATCCAGCATTAAGATGATTTTAACTCAAACACACAGAGTCTATAATCCAGAATAACACTTCCTCCAGTGAAAAAGTGTTCTGGTCTGAATCAGGAGAGAAATCTGCACAGATCAAGCAGCGTTTAAACAGATCTAAACCTTCTCCAGATGTTCACTGATGGACTGGAGTGCTGTGGATTATTGTGATGTTTTTATCAGACTCTCATTCTGACGGCACCCATTCACCGCAGAGACACTGATGCAATGCTACATTTCTCCCAATCTGATGAAGAAACAAACTCTTTCTGATCTCTGATGAACTGATGGTGAACACATTTTTAGCACACTTTCACTTTGGTCTGAACTCCTGCTTTAACGAGGAGCGAGTGATCAGAAGATGGGAGATGTCAGTGAGACGCAGCTGGCATGCAGTTGATCAGGAAAGTGATCTGATGTTCAGAGCGCTGGAGGCTGATGGTCACACAGATAGATCTGAACACAACAATCTCTGTCCAGCTTCAGCTTCATCTGGTCATGATGAGGTCTGCTGAATCAGAATCTGATCTGACCGATGTTTGACTCTGACTGTGATTAGAGCTGCGCTGATAAACACTGATGTGTGTCTGATGTGTGTATGTGTCTGAACTGTGGTGTTTATGTGTAGTGTGATTCTTCTT
>NC_039244.1:792895-802895 GCF_003368295.1 Carassius auratus
TTAAAAGTGCGGGATCAGTAAGATTTGTAATGTGTTTTATTGAAGTCTCTTCGTTTATTCATTTTACCAAAAATACAAAAGATATTGTGAAACATTATTATTATGTAAAATTATGATTCCCGATACTTTAAAGTGTAATGTATTTCTGTGATGCTCCGCTGTATTTTCAGCATCATTCCTCCAGTCTTCAGTGTCACATGATCTTCAAAAATCAGAATAATATGATGATTTATTAAACTTTTGCTGCTTGATGTTTATTTATTATTTTTTTGGAACCTGTGATACATTTTTCAAGATGATTTGAAGAAACAAGATAAAAAGAGCATTTATTTAAATTCAAAATCTTTTGTAACATTATACACTACAGTTCTAAAGTTTGGGGTCAGTATTTTTCTATTTTATTTTTTAAATTAAAGCTTTTATTCACCAAGGATGTGTTAAATTGATATAAAGTGATTAATAAAATGTATATTGTTAGAAAAGATTTGTTATAAATAAATGCTGTTCTTTTCCACTTTATCCCTCAAATCTGAAAAAAGTCTCAGTTTCCACAGAAATATTGAGCAGCACAACTGTGTTCAACACTGATAATAATCAGAAATGTTTCTTGAGCAGTAAATCATCATATTATTCTGATTTCTGAAGATCATGTGACACTGAAGACTGGAGGAATGATGCTGAAAATACAGCGGAGCATCACATAAATACAGTACACTTTAAAGTAGTAATAGAAAAATAAAAAATCATTATTTTAAATGGTAACAATATTTCACAATATTACAGTTTTTCTGTATTTTTGGTAAAATAAATGCAGCGTTGATGAGCAGAAGAGAAAAACAGTACATTACTGATCCCAAACTACTGAACAGCAGTGAGAAAAAAAAATTATATATATAAAAGAAAATGTTCTTGTAACAAAAATATGTATGTATGAGTATATTTGCTTATCATGTCAGGTTTTTTGTCTCCTGCTGTGTTCACTAGAACTTGGTTGATTCTGCGAAACCGCTGCTGAGGAAGGCCATCCAGATCTCACAGCAGACCCCCTACTGGCACTGCAGACTACTCTTCCAGCTCGCGGTGTGTGTGACACACACACACTCTTACACACACAGACAGAGACATAACTGTAACTGAAGAATCAGACTCAGATAAGAGTGTTTGTGGTGAGAGCTGAGCGTCCTGATGATAGCGTGCTCTGGATGTTGTTTCAGCAACTGCACACGCTGGAGAAGGACCTGGTGTCTGCGTGTGATCTGCTGGGGGTCGGAGCGGAGTACGCCAGAGTCGTGGGCTCTGAATACACCAGGTATGATTGATCACACGCTCCGTGTCTCATAACGTCTGCCATGTCTGAATGTTTGAGATGTTCATGATGTACCTCTGCTCGTGTTCACAGAGCTCTCTTCCTGCTGAGCAAAGGCATGGTGAGTAACACCTTACAATATTCGTTTTATTTCATTATATCTCAATATTATAATCACAATAAAACATGACCGTTAATATTTTAGTGCAAACTCAAGTAGAAAGAGTTTTAATGGTTACCGAAAGAGGTTCACAGTGTCATCATATCACAGTAAATATCGCAGAAAAACTAAAAATCACAGTGAAGATGCCTCTGCAGCGTTTGAAGCTGAATCATAATGCACTCGTTATTAATCTGTTTTGCCCTGCATCTTGAAGAAACAAATTCTGCTGATTCACAAAAAAAAGCCAGAATATCACCTAATTTGATGATGCAGAGTTAACAATATCAGAAGACACTTTCCATCTGGTGATGTATGTGTATCAGCTTTAATAACAGGATCAGACTGAGCTGACACAGGTGTGTAGAGAAGTGTTGATGAGTATGATGTGTGTGAATCTGCTCTTGTGTGTGCAGCTGCTGCTGATGGAGCGTAAGCTGCAGGAGGTTCATCCGCTCCTGACTCTCTGTGGACAGATCGTGGAGACCTGGCAGGGAAACCCCATCCAGAAGGAGTCTCTGCGCGTCTTCTTCCTGGTGCTGCAGGTCACACATTACCTGGACGCCGGACAGGTGAGACACACACACACACACACCTGTCTGTTAGGAGCGCGTGAGTGTGATGTGTGTGTGAGCTGACCAGCTCGTGTGTGTGTGTGCAGGTGAAGAGCGTCAAGCCGTGTCTGAAGCAGCTGCAGCAGTGCATCCAGACCATCTCCACGCTCCACGATGATGAGATCCTGCCCAGTAACTCGGCCGATCTCTTCCACTGGCTGCCCAAAGAGCACATGTGTGTCCTGGTCTACCTGGTGAGCGTCGTCCTGTCCCACGTCACACTGCTTCAGAGCACCGTTCTGTGCGTCCTTAACCATCTCTGACTGGAGCTGTGTGTGTGTGTGTGTGTGTGTTTCAGGTGACGGTCATGCACTCGATGCAGGCTGGGTATCTGGAGAAAGCTCAGAAATACACTGATAAAGCCCTCATGCAGCTGGAGAAGCTGAAGAGTGAGTCACGCCACAGAGACGTGTGTGTGTGTGTGTGTGTGTGAGATAACTGATGCTCTGATGTGTGTGTGTTTCTCAGTGTTGGACTGCAGCCCCATCCTTTCCTCGTTTCAAGTCATTCTGCTGGAGCACATCATCATGTGTCGTCTGGTGACGGGACACAAGGCCACGGCGCTGCAGGAGGTGTGTGTGTGTGTTTGGAGCACTGTGATGCTGCGGTGGTGGTGGTGGTGTGTAACAGGTGTGTGTGTGTGTGTGTCAGATCTCTCAGGTGTGTCAGCTCTGTCAGCAGTCTCCACGGCTCTTCTCCAATCACGCGGCTCAGCTCCACACACTGCTGGTGAGACCAGACTCCACTACATCAGTCCTCTCTGCTGCACACACAGCTGACACCAGCTGACAGGGAACAACTCAATTACACGTTTTCTCATCATGTGATTCATAAGAATTTAAAGACAAAATTTGGTTTGCTGTACATGTTTTTAGAGTGACACAATTTGGCCAGTATGTTTTGATGAAATAAATATGGCTTTTAAAATGATGATGCTGATGATTTTATATACATCTATTTTAAATTTAGGTTAAAAAATATGCATAATTTAGTCTAAATAATAGTTTTATATTATTGCAAAAACTTAACAAGTGAAATTAATAAAAACAATAAATAATAAATCCCAGTGGATCAGTGATTAAGCGGAGGGCTCGTGTGCTCATGTCATGTGTGTGTGTGTGTGTGTGTGTGTGTGTGTTCAGGGCTTGTACTGTATCTCTGTTAACTGTATGGACAACGCTGAGGCCCAGTTCACGACAGCGCTACGGGTGAGACACGCAAACACACACTGATCTTACAGACGTGACCGAGCCGAGCTCATACCTGTGTGTGTGTGTGTGTGTGTGTGTGTGCGCAGCTCACCTCCCATCAGGAGCTGTGGACGTTCATAGTCACTAACCTGGCGAGTGTGTACATCAGAGAGGGGAACAGACATCAGGAGGTCAGTCATCATAAAACACATCAATAATCATCGTCAGTAATCAACGACTCACAGTGTTCTTCTGTCTTCATCTGTGCAGCTCTACAATCTGTTAGAGAGGATAAACCCGGACCAAAACTTCCCCGTCAGGTAACACCAATGACACACTCACAGACACACTCACACACTATACTCACACACACACACACACTATACTCAGACACACACACACACACACTATACTCTCACACACTCACAGACACACTCACACACTATACTCACTCACACACGTACACTATATACTCACTCACACACTATTCTCACACACAAAATCACAGACACACACTATACTCACACACACACACTATACTCACACACACACTCACATACACTATACTCACACATACTATACTCACACACACACATACACACACTATACTCACTCACAGACACACTATATTCACATACACACACACACACAGTATACTCACACACACACACACACACACACAATCACACATACTATACTCACACCCAGACACACTCTACTCAGACACATACACACAGACTCACAAACACGCACTATACTCACACACACACACACACACATTATACTCACACATACTATACTCACACACACACAAAAACACACTATACTCACACACAGACAAACACACTGTACTCACACACACAGACACACACGTACTATACTCACACACACACTATACTCACTCTCACACACTATACTCACACACACACTCACATACACTATACTCACACACATACTCACACATACTATACTCAGACACACTCACACACTTAACTCACAGACACACACACACTATACTCACACAAACACACTCACATACACTATACACACACACACACTATACTCACACACTCACATACACTATACTCACACACACACACACACTCACATACACTATACTCACACACTATACTCACACACACATTTACGAACGACTGTAATACAGACACTTTAGCGGAGGATTTATAAAGGAATGAATCCATGAGGAAACATCTCAAAACTAAAGATTCAGAACCAATTCAGACTCCAGTGATTCTGATCAGAAGAGGAGCTGTGTAGATATTTGGGCTGTCAAGCAACTACAGTTCTTTAATTAATTAATTAATTACACTATGTATGTTGATTAATTTAATTCATTTTAAAATAATTAATCATCCATCAATTTTGGCTGAGAAAAACAATTGAAGATTTAAACATAAATATTTTGATTCAGCATAAATATAGATAATAAATGGGTATTAATGGGCTTTAAAAACTTAAAAAATATATATATATGAAATGAAATGAAAATCTGAAACTAAAAGTAGGTGGCACTGAGTGACTGTCTTAACGAGTGAATCAAATGAAGCAGATGACTTCATGTCTGTATGAATCACTGAATCATTGGCTAACTCAAGTTGTTCAAAGTTCAGTAATGAATCCTCAATGTATATTACTCTGAGACTGAGTTGAAGAATTTTACAACATTAGGGTTATTTTCCTGTTTGACTCTGTGCTGTTCTAATCTGTGAAGTTGTTTCTGCTGTCTCTAGTTCTCACTGTCTGCGCGCCGCTGCCTTCTACATCCGAGGCCTTCTGTCCTTCTTCCAGGGACGCTACAATGAAGCCAAGTGAGTTTCCTCTTCCTGTTCTCAGACCCGTGAGTGTGTGTGTGTGTGTGTGTGTGTGTCAGTGATGCTGATGAGTGTGTGTGTGTGTGTGTGTGTGATTGCAGGCGTTTCCTGCGCGAGACGCTGAAGATGTCGAATGCGGAAGATCTGAATCGTCTGACGGCCTGCTCTCTGGTGCTGCTGGGACACATATTCTACGTGCTGGGGAACCACAGAGTAAATCTCTCACACACACACACACACACACACGCCGGAGCGTCCTGTAGAAGCGCTGTCAGTCATTCTGTGTGTCTGTGTTCAGGAGAGTAACAACATGGTGGTTCCTGCGATGCAGCTGGCCAGTAAGATCCCAGACATGTCTGTGCAGCTCTGGTCATCCGCTCTGCTCAAGGGTCAGTTCAGCACACACACACACACACACACTCTTCTGTGCAGGTGTGTCTGGTATATAAAGGGTGCTTTGAATGCTTTGAAAAAAATCTTAATTGTGTTTTCCTTTTGATTAATTTAGATGCATTTATTATTTTATTATATCGTATTTATTTGTAGGCCAAGAATGAGAAGTAATACTATTGTAATATTTTACTGTAAATAAAGTAATTAAGTATTTGATGATCAGGAAAGTGTTGATCAGAAGCTCACGTCACGTGTCTCTGTCCAGATCTGAACAAGGCCTGTGGGAACTCGATGGATGCACATGAAGCAGCGCAGATGCACCAGAACTTCTCCCAGCAGCTCCTGCAGGATCACATCGCCGCCTGCAGCCTGCCGGAGCACAACCTCATCAGCGTACGCTCACACACACACACACACACACTCACACGTACACTCACACACACACACACATGCTCACGCACACGCTCGCACACACACACACACACGCACACACACAGATGCTTGCATGCATGCTTACACACACTCCCATTCACACACGCTTACACACTCACATTCACACACACGCACACACACTCACTCGCACACACGCTCATAATTAATTTCCACATGAGAGGCTGTTTGTTCTGAATGTGTCTGATGTGTTTCAGTGGACTGAAGGACCTCCTCCTGTGCAGATTCAAGCTCAGAACGGACCCACCACCAGCCTGGCCAGCCTGCTTTAAACACACACACACACACACACACGCTGTACATACAGGTCATCCTCACACACACACACACACTCTCACGGGTCGAGCGAGACTCCGCTGCCTTTCACCTGCAGATTTCTCTCTCTTACTGTTCAGATTTTAAATTATTGAGTTGTTCACAGTTTGTCTTTTGGTGCGTTCTGATTGGCTGTGTTCAGAGCGTGGACAGTTGGGGTCAGAGGTCACAGCAGATGTGTGTTTGTGTCACTGTACTAGTGTGTAAGGAGTCGTTAGGGTTAGACACAACTCACTCTGATCTCAATTCAGAGTAACTCTTCAAACCTCATCCAACACAAAATAAAACACAGTTCAGTCAGAAAATGAAGCCTGATTTTAGCCGTTTTTAACCCCTAAATTCTCATTATTGTAATATTAATTTTAAGTTATTAATGCATTACTATAGTATTTGTTGCACTTCCTTTAATTTATGCTGGTTTAAATAAATCTTTACAGGATTTGTGCATTTACAGCAATGATGGAAAAACATCATAAATGAAAATAACATCACTGAAAAAAAAAAAATCTTCAAACAGGCTTCACTTTCAAATGTTTTTCCATTGACCCACATCACAGGAAGTGGATGTCATGTGACCAGCAGAGGGCGCCTGCTGACTGCAGCTTCACTCATAAACCCTTGAGTGTGTGTGTGTGTGTGTGTGTGTGTGTGTGTGTGTGTGACCGCTGACCCAACTCTTCTGTGTGCTGATATTTTTACACGCGTCTCATTTTGTGCTCAGAACAGGTTTGTTTTGTTCTTGCACGTCTCTGTACAAACACTTTTCTTTTAAAGGTATTAATCTCTTTTCCTCTGTAGTTTTAACAAATACATTTATTAGATTTTGTAAAGTTTGAATATTTATATACTACATTTAACAATATTATCCTCTGTCATTATTTTCATTTGGAATAGCATTGCTTTGTGTAAATGTTGTTTCTTTGGTCATCGTAGTAAAGACTCGCTCTGCTCTCGGATCTGCCACCGATCTTTATAATAACTGTATTTTTAAACTTTGTGTCTGCTTCAAAATCATCAGGATTTTTTAAATAAAATTGGAGAAGTGTATGAAGGATCCTGTGTAATTTATTCAGTGTTTTAGATATAAAGTGTTTCTCTAGAATCAGTTCAGACTCCGTTCTATAAACTTGACCACCGTCTGAAGACTGTTTGACCAACCAGCAGAGGACAAGTCTTCAATACAAATAACACCAATCTACCTTTTCATAACTCTTTAAAAAGTCCAGTCTTGAAGGACAAAAAAAAAGATGACTAACTTTTTAAGACTAGTCTAAACAGTTGATGCAGCAAACATCCCAATAATCCACAGCACTCCAGTCCATCAGTGAACATCTGGAGAAGACAAAACCTGAAACACATCCAGCATTAAGATGATTTTAACTCAAACACATAGAGTCTATAATCCAGAATAACACTTCCTCCAGTGAAAAAGTGTTCTGGTCTGAATCAGGAGAGAAATCTGCACAGATCAAGCAGTGGTTAAACAGATCTAAACTAATCTGTGAGAGACAACAGCAGATGAAGCACTTTTTCACTGGAGGAAGTGTTATCATGGATTATAGACTGAGTTAAAATCATCTTAATGCTGGATGTGTTTCCTCATTCTCAGAATGGACAGAAATGTGTATTTCTAAGAGTTCCTTCAAGCGTTATTTGTCTCGTTCATGTTACACACATGCTGTGTGCGGTGAGTTCTTCTGAACGTGAACATTACAGATCAACATTCAGTAAAGAGAAAGAAGCTCAGAGTGAGTTTGTTTCATCAGAAAACTAATGTTTCCAGATGTTCAGACTGAAGAGCGTTCATGCAGTGTGTGAGGTCCAGGTCAGTGTCACTGCACGGTCACATGACCGCCTTTATCTCTGAACACACACACACACACACACACACAGGAAACAGACTGATGCTCAAGATGCATGATGGGTAACCAATGTCACGCCTGAGCTCAGACATGCCATACTTCCTGCAGAAGAGTGGGCGGAGCTAGAGGAGTGATGGGATGATGATGAAGATAAAGATGAGGAGAGACCAGCTCTTCATGAACCAATCACGAGGTTAGTTCTGCTGAAACAGTTTCAAAGCATCCCATGATGCACCTGATGAAGAGCGGAGCTGCAGTCTATAAAACATGAAGAGAGTTTGTCTCATTTGTCTCTCATCTTTGATTCTAGAGTCATCATCATCATCATCGCGTGTGTGTGTGTGTGTGTGTGTGTGTGTGTGTGTGTGTGTGTGTGTGTTGGGGGGTGGGGTTAGGGTTATGGTTCACCTGCGCTGCGGGTCACCTGTGCTCGGGTGTGAGGAAGACGTCAGTCGTGTTATCGGTGCGCTTCAGTGCGCATGCTCAGTGCGGTGACGCCGCGGCCGCGCGCGTGTGAATGTGTGTGTGCGCGCGAGAGAGAGTGCATTATTTGGCAGCGAGGCGGCGGAGCGGTGCGAGCGAGCGAGAGCGAGAGGGTTTCCCGGGATTAACCGAGTGAATTACCGGCCGAACCGCCCGGAAGAGCCGCGGTGAGAAGAACAGCGACCCGCGAGACCCGGTGAGTGACGGGGAAGAATTCACGCGCTCGGTGGATCCGCTCCGATCGAGAGCTGCTCCTCTTCCTCACCGACACACACACACACACACACACACACACACACACTGATGTTCCGCGGTTGGAGCTGAACTTCTCGAACTGTTTCAGGTTTGGTGTTTTGAGTGACTCCGATTTCTGTAGTTTATCGTCCGTCTGAACATGTCATACATCACTGAGGTAAAACTGAGGTAAACTTGGGTAAAACGGGATAAACTTGAGTGAAACTGAGGTAAACTTTGTTGTGTGTGTGAGGGGAGTTTCGGTCAGTCAGGCTTTATTTATGTCACATTTATAAAACATCGTTAATATCGATCAAAGCGATCGTTTGTAAGGCGCTCGGCTGTTATTATCCCGCGGATGTGATGATGATGATGATGATTGTGATGATGATTGACAGTACTGTGATGTTTGTGCTGAATTATCAGCTGCTCTCGGCTCGGACTCGGTGTGAAGTCACTCCCGATGTGAGAGTCCCGGGCTGCTGCTCTTCTTCATCTTCTTCCTCTTCTTCTTCCTCCTCCGGCCGCGCTGTGCTCATCCTCCTCTTCCTCGTCTTAAAGCGGAACGCGCTCATTTAACGCCTGCGCGCTCCCGAGAGAAGATCACCGCACACGAGACGCTGATCGTGAGCTGATAAAACTAGAATATGCCAGATGCAGAATGATGGAAACGTTACTAACTGAACAGAAACATTCTTGCCTCTGTAAATGCGTGAAGACAAGTTTATTGAAATGCACAATATTACATTTACAGTTAAAAATAATAAAAAGGCTTGAATAAGTAAATGAAATAAACATTAAAAACAACATGCGAACAGCAGCAGAATTGTCATTTATGACCTTTGACCTCATCGCGTGTTTAAAACTCTTATTTGGGGATGGTCATTTTAACCGTTAACCGACCTTAAGAATTTTGACCTATTAATACAATCAGTTAAACGGTTTAAAAAGTAAAAAAAAGAAAAGAAAACAGTAATTTATAAAAATATATATATAAAAAATTGCTGCATGGTTAAAATACGCTATGTATATTTTTTACATTTAGGCTAAAACGAAACTGAAACAAAAGCTGATTCACACAAAAATCAAATGTTTCCATATTCGCGATGTATTTGACAAAATATTATTTATTCTGTACTTCCATTCACATTAGTTCCAATA
>NC_039244.1:807895-812895 GCF_003368295.1 Carassius auratus
AAATTCCTCTGCCTCGAAGCATCTTTTAATTTATTTTCAATCTCACGTCAGGTTCTTTTGCAATGATTCTTTAAATGTGACCACTGATCTATATATGATCAGTGAATGTGACACAACGCGTTTACGTTACCCACAAAGTGGAAGGAGACACAAACGCTGCGTCCGAAATCTCATACTGCAAGGAGCAGTGTTTTGATTTGAGAGCGCGGGCAAACGTCAAGAGAACGTCGTGGCATGTGTCCATTGTAAGATAGAGCTGGCGTACCACAACTAGGGCCCTGTGATTTCCATGATACAGAAAACGCAGAGGGAATCGTGGAATCCAGTCATAAAGAAATTTACAGTTTAACACGGAATGGCATGGAATTTGCCAAATTTGTCATTGCACTTATCAAATCATGATATGGACTAATATCTGTACATATGAAGCTGGAACAGTGTATTTAAATATGAATCCTGCATGTTCTGCATGTCTGTGTTAATGAATGGAGCACAAGCGCGACTTCCTTTATTAACACACACTGAAGAGCGCGTGACTCTCCGGTGATTTCAGCGTTTTTTCTCTCAATAAATATGACATGAACACATGAAGAACATCTCCAGAACTGCTCTGACAGTCACTTCATGAGCATCTGACCGTTTGATTTGAGTAAAACTAGAGTCACATCACATACACAGAACTGTAAAGGTCCGGTTTAGATTAAAGTCAAGTGTTTGCCAGAGATGTATTACTATTGTTCAGCAGAATATACATAGCCTACTACTCTAAAAAAAAAAAAAAAAAAAAAAAGGAAAAAAGGTTTAATCACACTACATTTCTTCCATGTTTTATTTTTAATAGTAAATCCCCTTTCTTTACCAAAAAGTTAGGTTTGCTTAATTTTCAATAATTAAAAGATAATTAAATGAATGTTTTGTGTGTTTAATGTGCATCTCAGAAAATGCTTTATTTAAAACCCCAACTGAATGGCACTTAATTCATCTGTCAGCTTTATTGTCATTGTTCACAGTACAGTACAGACAGAGAAACAGTGGGTAATAATTAAATGTTTATTTTTGATGTATGCATTGCATTCTATGCATTTAAAAAATACAAATTTTTTTTCTAAAAAAGGAAACTTAGTAGTTCATTTTAAGAGACCCAGGAGTCTTACTTTCTCTTGCATAATTAATATTGCACTTTAAGCAAAAACACATTTTATCTGATTACTCGATTAATCGACGGAATTTTTTATACAATACTCGATTAGTAAAATATTTGATAGCTACAGCCCTAATCTTCAGTGAAGCAGAGCCTCGTTTCCTGACTGATTTAACACTTGATTCAGTTTGCATGAGGTTAATCTCATGACCTGATACTCTGATCAGCTCTGATGATGATTTGTGTGTTTGATGAAATATAGTTTCTCAGTACAGCACACATTCTCAGAGTTCTGTCGTCTCTCTATAGACTGAACAACACCACACACACATTCATCACATCTTACTCCGTTACACTCACAGGATGCTGCACTTATTCTCAATCACAAAACTGCATTATTGTGTGCTGTTGTGAGTGTGTTCACCTGAAGCGTGCGCACTAAAGAAACGCCTGATTACTGGACTCGAGTTATCTCTTACATCTGACTGCGCTAAAACGGTCACAAACACCTAAGGTTTACGTATAAACATGGTCATGTCTAAAGTGAAAGTAAACAGTTGAGAGAAACAGCTGGGCGCAGGTCTTAAAGTGACAGCAGTCTAATACTAAACATGCTGAACAAGGATTTGTTTTTTAAAACGGGGAAATTAGTTTGGCTGTACTGTACCAACATTGTGATAAAATCATGAATCGTGATTTTTCTTAAAGAAAAAAATATATTTTTTCCACATTGTCCACCCCGAAACTGAACTATTGTATACTGGAATATCCAAACTTTATCCTCATACATACAGTAGAACACGTAAAGCGATGTATGCTATATATCATAACTCAACTGCTTGATTGTTTATCATCACAAAAAAAAAAAATATTATCTTCCAGCTCTAATCTGATTAATGCTATTATAAGGCGTGAAGATATTGCGATAATATAAACATTAACATCATGATTTTCTGTAGAGCTGCTTTGAAATTGTTTTGTGAAAAGGCTGATATAAATTAATGAGACTTGACTTTTATAAAAATTTCAGTATTAAATTTAAAAAAGAGATTTATTAAAATTTTCATAGAGCTTGTTGTAATGCTTCCAGGATTTTAGCAAGGTACAGCTCACTGGGACAGAGCTGTGTGTGTGTGTGTGTGTGTAAGCGTGTGTGTGTGAGTACTTGTATGAATGTGTGAGTATGTGTAAGCGTATGAAAAACCCCTGTCTCTGTGTTCTGTACTGGACTAACTGAGACTTGTCATGGCACTTGTTGTTGTTCTCTTGTTGATCTGACTGCTTCTATTGTTCTCATTTGTGAGTCGCTTTGGATAAAAGCGTCTGCTAAATGATTAAATGTAAATGTGTGTGTGTGTGTGTGTATAATGACATGGGTAATGACACAGGTATTACAAGGAGAGGGTGACTTATGAGCACATAACCCATGTCCCCATTTTTCAAAACACTTATAAATCATACAGAATGAGTTTTTTTGAGAAAGTAAAAATGCGCAAAGTTTCCTGTGAGGGTTAGGGTTAGGTGTAGGGTTGGTGAAGGGCCATAGAATATACAGTTTCTACAGAATAAAAACCATTACACCTATGGGATGAACACACTTTACACAGAAACAAACATGTGTGTGTGTGTGTGTGTGTGTGTGTGTGTGTGTGTGTGTGTGTGTGTGTGTGTGTGTGTGTGTGTGTGTGTGTGTGAGTGTGTGTGGCGCTCCTCTGGTGTCTCTGCAGAGGATGTGGTGTTCTTGACTTCACTGATCTGAGGGGCTCATGTCGTTCACATCACGCTTCAGTGCAGGAAACACCGGCCTCGTCTTCTCAGGTCACAGTAAACCACTCACATGTAGCACTTTGCAGTTCATCCCATCATCACAGGCTGTGTGTGTGTGTGTGTGTGTGTGTGTGTGTGTGTGTGTGTGCCGTGCAGCTCAGACACGCTGGAGAACATCTGATGGATCTGATGGAGGTTCAGATCGAAATCAAGCAGGAACAGATTAACTGGATTCATAGGCAGCTGATTTCTACATCAGACTGCAGCAGAAGATGAAACTATCTCATGGTCACATGACCGTCTGAGCAACACTAGAGGTCAAAGGTTTTGGGTATATAGATATTTAAATGTTTTGAAAAGAAGTCTCTTCTACTCACAGCGACTGCGTTTATTTGATCAGAAATACAGTAAACATTGTGAAATATTATTATAATATAAATCATCTGTTTTCTGTGTGAATCTGTGTTAAAGTGTAATATATTTCTGTGATGCTCCGCTGTATTTTCAGCATCATTCCTCCAGTCTTCAGTGTCACATGATCTTCAGAAATCATGATAATATGATGATTTACTGCTCAAGACACATTTCTGATTATTATCAGTGTTGAACACAGTTCTGCTGCTCAATATTTTTTGTGATGCATTTTATTTTTCAGGATTCACAGCTGATTAGTAAGTTCTAAAGAATAACATTTATTTGAAACAGATTTTGGTCAATTTAATGCGTCCTTGATAAATAAGAGTATTAATTTATTTAAAAACAACAACGTTTGAAAGTGACGTGACGTGACGGCCTGATGTCTGCTCTGAGGATATTCTCCTGGAGTCAGTCAGTTCTGCATTTAATGTGTTTCAGTCAGAATGTGTGTGTTCTGAAGTTTATTATTTTTTCTGATTATTGTTTGATTGCTGGTAATTAGTCATGTGAGACAGTCAGGCCGCTCAACCGTGTGTGTGTGTGTGTGTGTGTAACACAACACCGCAGCACCATTCTATCGCCTGCAGACACGTGTTTGCTCCACTGCGGTGGTCACCTGACCTCTGACCCTGCTCTGGATTGGTCTGCTTCAGTTATTAAGTGAAGGGAAGTGTATCAGGAATGAGTCAGTGCTGATCTGGAGCGCTGCGGTCCGTGTGATGAAGATGTTGTATGAGAATCAGTTTTTAGATGACGGAGGCGTTAAACACCAGGATGTGTGTGTTCTGCTGTTCTGAGATCTTCTCGTCCAGCTGGAAGTGATGGAGAACTAGTGACAGTAATGCTTGACTGAACCAGGTTCTCCTGTCAGGATGCAGCTCTACCCTCAAAGGGTTAACTCTCGTCTTCTCTCTCTCTCTCTCTGTGACACACTCTTACCAGTTCCAACCAGTTCTCAGGAAAGTGCGTCATGTGCCCCATGGAATCCTGGGAAGGGTCATGTGTGTCTCTGTGATGTCACCGGGTGGGAGAGAAAACCGCTCGAGTCAGCTATCTGTGTGTGTGTGTGTGTGTGTGTGTGTGTGTGTGTGTGTGGCTCTTCCTGTCGTACAGGAAGTGTGCTGACGAGAGCGTGTCGTGGCTCTCCTGCAGGGATGAGCTCGTAGGTTTGTCGATGAAACTTCCTGTTGTGCATCACTGCCCCACTGACCTCTGGGAAATCAGACAGGGCTTCATTTGAAACTAAAATCCACACTGAACTGATCTGATCTGAGTGATGACATGCTTCAGGACTGATGGATTACAGCAGTTATATTCCTGTTTAATACACACGCACACACACACACACACGTTATTAACCTGGTTCTTGTAATCCCATGTCACGCTAACCCTGGATTCAGTTTTTCAGATTTCACACTTTAATTTCTTCTAATTTGCATATTTCTGAGGTTAACCTCGGACGATTGGGAGCTGTTTCTCCATCTGTGCTCGGTGGAGCGTCTGGCAGAAAACAGACTGAAGTCACTTCACTATTAACTGTTTATTGACTCTGAACACTCATGAATATTTAATGAGTCGAGCACTGAGGCAGCCTTTGATTGGTTCTCTGTTCCTAAACCGTTCCAAGAGGTAGAATCAGTGTAGATTAGAGTCTGGCGCTGATCCCAGATCAGAT
>NC_039244.1:815395-935395 GCF_003368295.1 Carassius auratus
TTAACTGCATTGATTTAAATAGGATCTTTTTGTAAAATGGTGATTTCAGAGTAGGGTTGTTATGGAGTGGGAAATTCCTGAAATTGTCTTTCCAACAAATCTTTCCTAAAGTTTCCAAAAGGTATTGAAAGTTTAGAAAATTGTCCTGAAATGTTCTTCCTTTTTGCAACTCTATTCTGGAAAATATATTCTGTATAAACAAACAAAAAATGTTAAACTATGTATATATATAATCTGAACGAGTGTGATGTTTGATTCTGTGTGTGACTGCAGAGAGATGAAGAGAGACACGAGTCCGGCGCCTGATGATGTGATCGTTCTGTCCGACGAGCCGCTCAGTCCACAGGTGAACGGAGGAAATCACCTCAAAGAGCTGGACGTGGATCTGCTGATGGTAAACACGTGACCTTTGACATGAACATGCACACATGACCGCTACACGTGTGCTACGAGTCTCACAGAGATGCTGTTTCTGTGGCACATTCATGTGTATTTAGTGCTTTTCCTGTATGGTATGTTTCTGTGTGTGTGTGTGTGTGTGTGTGTGTGCGTGTGTGTGTGCGCGTGCGTGTGTGTGTGTGCAGAGGAGTTCTCCACAGCAGCGCGAGCGCGTCATCAAGCAGCTGAAGGAGGAGCTGCGTTTAGAGGAGGCCAAGCTCATCCTGCTGAAGAAACTCAGACAGAGTCAAACACACAAAGACTCCGGAGCTCAGAAGGTACACAGATCTTTAGGAGCACTGCCATGACACCGTAAACCCCAGAAGCATACGCAGATGAGCCGGTGTGTGTGTGGACAGGGCCGTGCAGAGACCTTCGGAGGGGCAGGTGCTCAAAGTATAAAAGGGGAATATGGAACAAGGCTTTAAATGGCACTGTTCAAAATATCAATACAGCAATATATCGTGATGCATTCCTTGCGGATTCACGTATCGATATGGATGATTATGTACTGATACAGCAGCAAATGCTTTGATGCAAAGAAACAATAGAGAAGACAATTTTAAGTTTAAAATAATAACAGCTCTGGGATTAGAAACTGAAATGTCTTAAATTGTCCCAACCTGATGGCTTTTTCTTCTCTGGTTTAACATTAATCTATTATTTTAACCATCAGTACTACTCTTGCACCTAATCAATAAGTCCACCTTAAATATTGATACAAAACATAAAAAAACTGATCCACTGGAATATAGTGATTAATATTATTATTACTGTTGTAGATGTTATTGTCTAAAATTGAACACCTTTGCAATGTAAACAAATGACAGGCTACATTTGTTATTAATCTCCTTCACACTGCACTTTGATGTCAGGTATATCATGCATTTTTTATTGACATTGATATTTTTACATTAATTTCCAGAGAGATATTATTGAGTTTACAGGCTAAAGTGGTCTTGCTGTTGTAAACACTGTTGCTATTGTAGAAAAAAAATATATTTGCATCACATTTAAAATATAATTATATAATTAATTCCTGAATTGTTTTTATTTTTATAATGATAATTCAGAGAATGAGAAAACCTGAATAAGCCTAACCAGTGTTGTGATAATTATTCTTAAGGCACTCAACGTGTTAAAAAAATAAATAAGTACTGTAATATAATAAAAGTTTAGTCAAATAACATAAAAAAGACCAGACCCCTCGATGTCTGTGAAACTTTTCTCCCTCAAACAGCACGCTAGTGTTAATACTACAGGCTACACACAGCAACTTATCTGCATGTTCTCACATCACATCGTTCTTGTAAAATAATAATAAGTAAATAAACATCAAAATCACTTCGCTGAGAATGAAACACCACTTACCAGCACAGACAGTAAAAGACCAGCTGCCACGGTTCTGAAAATATCTTTGAGCAATTAAAAATGCGCGTGCGGCCTGAGGAATTTTCCCGGTCAGGTGAAAGGTCAACATATTGGTCATTTTATTTACGACTAAATTATTATTAATAAATTGTAATAATATTATGATTGGGCGTTGACAAAAGGGTATGTTATTACAAAAAAAAATTCGAGGAAATTTTGCTTTGACAAAACGGCACTTTTGGGGCAAAGGAGCAGGTGCTTAAGTGAACCGGTTCTTTCGGACAATTCCTAATAAACCAGTTAAAAAAAAAAAACGGTTCACCGGTTCTTTTGCGCTCAATGTAATGTCATTAGCGATGACTGCCCTTCATTCAAGCCTTCAGTTTACCCGCGCTTATAACATAAGCACAGAATCAGTTCAGAATCAATCACCAAAAGAACCAGTTCGGTTCAGACGAGCTGTGAGTCAGTCTGCTTCACACTGAATCACACATGCGCAGTATTATCAGCTCAATGAGCGCTTCAGAACTCCTGACCTGATATTTAGATATACTATTCTTCAATAAATATATTTGTTTGACAGGGAAGCTGTGCGCAAACAGGAATATATATTATTTTTTCAAAAAAAAAAAAAAAAAAAAGCACCCCAGAAACTTTCTCTCCAGGAATAAAAAGGGCATGTGCTCAAGCCCCCTTTGATGTCTATGTGTGCACGTGCCTGTGTGTGGAGCTCAAGCAGTGTGAGAGGAGTTGAGTTACTGAAGATCATTCTGTTGTGTGTCCATCAGCCGACGATTCCTGTGTCCAGCGCTGCTCCTCTGCTGAAGGGATCTACTGCTGCTGCTGCTGGGAAAACAGCACAACCTGTGAGGCCAACAAACACACACACACACACACACACACACACACACACACACATACACGCGTATACACACGTATACACACACACACACACGTATACACACACACACACACACGTATATACACACACACACACACATATACACACGCTTCCTGGTACTTCCTGTAATCATGGGTTCAGTGTGGGGTTAGTTAGTGAGTAGATGTGATAATGGAGGACACAGTGAGAGAGGACAGGTGTGCAGTAACAGAAGTGAGCGCTCTGGTGTGTGGATGTTGATCAGGTGATCGCCGCTCGGGCTGCTGGGACGGGGATTCCTCCTCCGCTGGTGCGCGGCGCTCAGGTGTCCAAACACGGCTCGTCCGGCGCTCAGGTCATCATGCCTCCTCTGGTCCGAGGAGCTCAGGTGTGTCTCTCAGCCGGCTGCGTGTCGCTCGTCTGGACACACACTGATGCTTCTCTCCTCTCTGCAGTCGATCTCAGTGTCAGCGCAGCAGATCTCTGTCCTGAGACAGCAGCAGAACTCCTCCTCAGGTCCTCCTCCGCTGCTCCTCGCTCCCAGAGCCACACTGAGCAGCGTCCCGGGACAGAAGATCCTCCAGCCCGGACTCATACGCATGAGCAGCATCCCCAGCACAGGCCTGCTCCTCAGCATCAGCCAGGTGTGTGTGTTCATACATGTCATCAGAGCAGTCTAATAATGCTAATGCTAATATAACACTGACTGTGTGCCGCAGGCCGCCGGCTCGAAGCTGAAGAGCGTCTCCAGTGTGAGTGTGTCTCCAGACAGCCGTCAGGCGGCTAAACTAGCGCTGCGCAAACAGCTGGAGAAGACTCTTCTGGAGATCCCGTCGCCCAAACCGTCCTCTCCTCAGCTCAGCTTCCTGCCGTCGGCGGCCAGTAACGAGTTCATCTACCTGCTGGGGCTGGAGGAGGTGGTGCAGAACCTGCTGGAGTCTCTGGGCCGAGGTTAGACCACATCACATCTAACACAGCGCTCACACCGCACACACATACAGCAGCTGAAGCAGTGTTACAGGAGACGGCATCATGTGATTATTCAGCTCTCGTTTGATCGTGTCCAGCACAGATATAATCACTTTAATAACCACTTATTAACTTCCACACACTGCTGCTGACCCTGCAGCACTAAACCTGTCATGAGGGACACTTTCTCCAAACTGAGATTTCTACATCATTTGAAATCTGAATAAATCATCTCTCCAGTGATGTGTGGTTTGTGAGGATTACAGAATTTGAAAATCTGGAATCTGAGGGAGCAAAAAAATCTAAATATTGAGAGAATCATGATTCTGTGCTGCAGGGACACTGATGTTCAAATAGATTTGAAAGTGTTTATTATTATTATTTTTATTATTACATTATTTTATCATATAGAAAATGTATTATATTTTTTTAATCTTCTATTCTGCAGTATTATAGTATTTTATGTCATTATGATAAAATGTAAATATTCTGTTTTTATAATATTTGTCATACAGCAAAATAAGCATTGTATTTTTAAATTTGTTTTTAGCTTTATATAATTATATAAAATGCAATATTTTATTTTCATCATCTCTGAAATTTTAAATGAATGTTTTATATTATTTGCATTTTGATTTAGATTTTATTCGTTTTTATGTATTTGTATTTCATATTATTATTATTATTATTATTGTTATTATTATTATTAGGATCATGTTGCTATGTTCAGTTATTTAGAATTTTCTTTTATCGTATTGAAATGTCATTTATTTTCATATTGTTTTAATAATTCAATATTTAATTATTTTATATTTCATCATTGAATGTTTGTGTGTGTGTCTGTTTGTGTCTCTGTGTGTGTATGTGTGTGTCTCTGTGTGTGTGTGTGTGTGTGTGTGTGTGTGTGTCTGTTTGTGTCTCTGTGTGTGTGTGTGTGTGTGTGTGTGTGTGTCAGGTCAGCAGGGTCTGTACGCTGGTCTGCTGGTCAGTTCTGGGGAGCCGAGCTGCTGCTCTCAGTGTCAGACAGACTTCACGTGCCGCTGGCGGCGAGACGAGGGCGGAGCCGTCATGTGTGAGCAGTGCATGTCGTCCAATCAGAAGAAGCAGCTGAAGGCTGAACACACCAATCGGCTGAAGGCGGCGTTCGTCAAGGCTCTTCATCAGGAGCGTGAGATCGACCAGCGTGTGCTGCAGCAGGCCACGCCCCCTGCCTCCTCCTCCTCCTCCTCTGCTCAGGTGATGAAGGTGCGCTCGTCTTCAGTCCAGCAGGGCGTGAGCCGTCACTCAGCCGTCAGACAGGTGAGGGACACTGGGGGTGTGTGAGCGCAGCTCTGGCTCTTCAGTGACTGACGCAGCTGTGTGTGTGTGTGTGTGTGTGTGCGCGCAGGTGTCGATGCGCCCCGTTCCTCAGTCCTTCTCCTCGTCCTCTCAGCTGCAGAACGCAGTGGCGGCCGCCGCTCTGGTCAGCAGGCCAGGTAAGCATGCAGAGCGTCAGGGGTCAAAGGTCGGCAGCAGCGTGAGGAAACGGAGCAGCGGTGGAGCAGCAGGTAGATTCTGCTCAGAACACGCCTCGACCAGCGCTCTTCTACTGAGAGATAGCTCACTTCAGTCTTTTCATTATAAATATTAGAAATACATTTTTGTGGTGTTTGTCATTTTTATCCATTTTTTTTTTTTGCTACTTGTTTACCTTTTTAAAATTTATATATATTTTAGTTGTTTTAGTTTTTATTTATTTCTTGTCATTTTAGTGCTTCTACTTAAACTAAAGAAATATTAGAGATGTTGCATTAGCTACTAACTGAAATACTTTTTTAATTAATATTTTATTAATATTCAGTTTTCATCTAAAGTAAAGGAAAATTAGAAATGTTGATTTGGCTAAACAAAATAAGTTTTTATGTTTTGAATTTAATTTGAATTTATTTTTATATTTTCACCTTTCTCATATATAATTTTTTTTTTTTTTGTATCTTCTTGTCATTTTAAATAGTTTTATGGATTTGTTTTAATACTAGTGTTAGGGATTCATTTATTTAATTTCATTTTCATTTTTAGTTTTAATTTTTAGTTTTAATTTGTTACTTTTTAGACTAAGATAAGTTTAAATCGTCTGATACTTGTTTTATATTTGATTTCAGCTTTATTTGAGTAATCAGTAATGTTTAAGTTGAACAGTAGCCCTGGTTCGAGGAGGTTGTGATCTAAATGAACTGGATGCTCACAGATTACGCGTGTTTCTTCATGTTCACACGTGACACACAGCTGTTTCACTGTTGCTCGTGTGTTCACTCTTCTGCTCAGGAGCGAATCACAGAACACTACTCTTCTTCTGTAAACAATTCATTGTTGCGTTGAGTGTTTCTTTGTGTTGTGTTGCCATGACGTTCACACATGCACAAAACTACTACCATACCTCAACGTTTCACAGACACACCTGAAGTTAATGTTGAACTGCTCTGCTTGTTAAGATCATGTAAACCATATACCTTAAAACTTCTGGTTACAGTACATGGGCCTGAGCTCTTTTCAATAAAATCCATGCAACATAGGGTCGCTAACCGTTCAGTATAATACGGGATTGTCCTGTGTATAAGGCATCAGAGAAGCGTATGAAAGCTATACGAAACGCAGTTTGTCTTGTATTCCTAGGCATAAGCCATATGACCATAGACCATACAAATATTTACATTATTATTATTGTGAACCTAGCCACTCAAAGAAGGCTTTAAGACCTTGAGGAATCCTCTGCTGGCTGGACCCTCCCACACCAATCCCCTTCACCATCAGTTTGGGTGAAAGCATAGAAAGTGATTACTGATCATAATCACAACATCCAGCTTGACAAAGAAAACGTGCAATCTACCTGAGGGGAGTTCATGTTGTTAAATAGAGAAAAAACAATGACACTTTTAAAATTGTAACTTCTAGTATATCCCCAAACCTGGACCTCATTAATACTGAGGAACAAATTCAAGCACCAAAATCAGCACACGCTGTTCTGTTTAACTGAAACGTATTCATGTTCATTAATGCATAGGCTACATGGTTTCAATAACATTTTAGTTCAAAATGTTAAATGTCATTTTTTTGCATTATTGAGACACTGTTTTCCAAATGAATGTTGTTCAGTGCTTTGGCGCAATGTATTTTGTTTAAAGCACTATATAAATAAAGGTGATTGATTGATTGATTGATTGATTGATTTAAAAAAAAAAAAAAAAACTTCATAATTCTATAGTGGTAAAATTTACTCCGGCCAATGCTTTGTACATAACATGCGTGACATTTTTTGTATGACATTAAACTTTATATTTAGAATAAGAGTACATGGGTGGAGCAAAACAAAAATTATTCTTTCTGAGAACCTTTTATACATAGAATTGACTGTAGAAATGACACTGTCACTTAAAAAAATAATAATTTGCAAAATTTTTGTTTCCAGAATCTTACCGTAAAAAATACGGTAGCAACATTTTAGGTTTTACCGTTTTAACTTAAATTTACAGTTAAATAATTCTAATAATAAATTATATAACATACCAAGCTATTGAAGTAATGAAATCTTTTTTGTAACTTTGTAATACACAACCCTAATAAACACACAACCCTAATAAAAAAAAAAAAAAAATATATATATATATATATATATATATATATATATATATATATATATTAAGAAGTATATTCCAACATTATTTCAACAAAAAAATAAAAAAAACATCAAATGTAATACAGGAAATTCTGGGAATATCATTTACAGTAACTCACTGTTAATTATAAGGTCTCTTTCCACTTCCAAAAAAACAGTATACTACCGTAAAATTACATGTGATGTCCAATGTGTTTTTCACCGTATATAGTAGGGGAATTTACTGCTAACCATTTAACAGGCTTTTACTGTAGCATTTTTACAGTCTTTTACCATTAAATTCACTGTCATTTTTTACAGCATGGGACAGAAAAAATATTTGGAGTGTCCCTTATTTTCCTATAAAGAATCACGGTTGTCCTTTATTTCCATTTTCTGAAGTTGGCAACCCTAATGCAGGAGTTATTATCAGATCAGTTTAGAATACAGTATAGGATGTACCCAAAATCTGTCATGAGGCCAAAGGAAAAAAAGTGTTTGACACATGAAAACTGTAACAATGTATCTTACAAGACAACACGATGAAACCTTGCTCTCGCTTGAAATGTGTCTCCACATGAAGTCCTTGAATTGGAGGGTATTGGACCTGGAAAGACTGAATTTGAATTGAAAGCCTGAATGATGTGATTAAGCTCATAACTCCTACAGAAAGCCTAATTAAATCTGTGTGTCTGTCTCAGGCGTGACCATGGCGTATGTGAACCCCAGTCTGTCGGGGCAGAAGCCGTCGGTGGTGGAGCGTCAGCGCGAGTATCTGCTGGACATGATCCCGTCTCGCTCCGTCTCACACACCACAAACACCTGGAAGTAGAAGCTCGCTCCGCTCCGGATCCGGATCCATCTCAGCGACACACAAGGGCTCCGAGTCTCGTCTGGTGTGACATCATCGCTTCACTTCCTCCCGAGAGCCTCACAGAGCTTCTCTTCATCAGTTCAGCTCTTAGTTTCAGTCACACTGACCTTCTGTGAACCATGTCCGAGTTTCAGTTGAAGATTCTTTTATTTGTCAATATTTGTATTATTTTTTTGCAGATTATATTGTTTGTTTAAAAGGTTTGTATTTCCATTCAGGCGATTCTCTACATGTAAACCATTAGATTAAAAGAGTTATTGATTGGTGTAGAAGATCATCAGTAAGCTCAGATTGTGTTTTATGAGCTGATGATGATGATGATGATGAAGGCAGAGGGGTTAAACTGCACATGAACAAATCTCATCACTGTTTGAAACCAAGAATATTCATGTTCTGTAGACAGTCGAGGTCACATGATGATGATGTCACACCGTCGTGTTTCCATGGTTACAGACCTTCACAGAGTTGCGTTTGCTTCCTGCAACATGTAAAAAGTTACAGTTTGTTAGATTTATTTGTTCCTGTAATAAAATGTTTTAACCCTTTCACACTGCGCCAATCTATTCACTATTGTATTATATTTCATTTTAATTTGTGCAGTATTTATACAGTACAAGTCAAAAGTTTGGACATATTACTATGTTTAATGTTTGAAAATGGTTATTTGCGAAAACATTTTTTTTTTTACTTTTCAAAAATCATGTTGTTTTTGTGTTTGTTAGTTGTATTTTTTTAGTCCTTTTTTAACTTAAACAAACCCTAACTGCAGTTTGATTGAGATAAACTGAAATTGTTTTTTTTTTTTCGCTAAAAATGGAATTATCTGTTTTTGCAAATGAACTCTTGGTATTTGAAGAATTCTCTTCTGCTCATTAAATCTGAATTTATTAGCTCAAAAACACAAAATACAATAAAAATAGTGAAATATTATTCTAATGTAAATCATCTGTTTTCTGTGTGAATCTGTGTTAAAGTGTAATGTATTTCTGTGATGCTCCGCTGTATTTCCAGCATCATTCCTGCAGTCTTCAGTGTCACATGATCTTCAGAAATCAGAATAATATGATTACTATCAATTTATGAAACCATTTTGCTGATTAATATTTATTTTATAAACCGGTCATACTTTTCTCAGATTTTTTTGATGATTAAAAAGAGGTTTAAAATATTTTATAAAACTAAGTCTTTATTTTTAATCAATTTAATATAATTTGATGAATATTACTGTATTTCTGATCAAATAAAGGCAGACTTGATGAGCAGAAGAGACTTATTTAAAACACATTTAAAACATCAAAATCAAACATGCAGTACTTGTACAGATGTCCAGAAAAAAACTAAACATTGGTTCATAACTCTGTTCTGATTTTCCATAAATCATAAAATACTGTGACACAGAAAACAAACACATTTTTACCATGTTTTAGGAGTAAAATGTATTAATCAGTGTGAATGAAATATGATTCAGAATACAGAGAGAAATAAATCTTTGTAAGCGAAAAAATAACGCTTACAAGTTTGAAATCTACAGACGCATACATCAAGTACCAGAAGCAGAGCAAAATGCTGAGCATCGCAGTGTTCGTGTGACGCAGTGCGTGCGCGCGGCCGCTGGAGGCGCCAGAGAGCCGCGCGGATTTGCTCTCAGCGCAGCCGAAGAAGACGCGAGCGGAGCGACGCTGGACGGAAAGATGGCGGCGTCGAAGGTGAAGCAGGACATGCCTCCTACCGGAGGATACGGGCCCGTGGATTACCGGAGAAACCTGCCACGACGAGGACTGTCCGGTACGTGATGATCCTGTGGGGTTCACGAAATAACACGCATGGATGCGTGAATATGATTGGTTCACTGGTGGAGAGTCTAGTTTAATCACACACTGCTCAAACCGATTGTATTCACGCAAACATGAACTTCCATACAAACACACACACACACACACACACACTCACTCTGACACACTCAGACACACACACACTGACACACTCAGACACACACACACACACACACACATTCACTCAGACACACACACACATACACTGAGACACACACTCACTCACTCACTCACTCACTCAGAAACACACACACACTGAGACACACACTCAATCACTCAGACACACACACACACACACTGACACACTCAGACACACACACACTCAGACACACTGAGACACACTCACTCAAACACACACACACACACACAAACACACACTCACTCAGACACACACACACATACACTGAGACACACACACACACTCACTCACTCAGACACACACTGAGACACACACACACACACTCAAGAGTTTTTAACTCGAGTTAAAGAGAACAGTATTTGTTTAAAATAGAAATGTTTTCTAACATTGTACACTACAGTTCAAAAGTTTGGGGTCTGTACATTTTCTGTTTTGAAAGAAATGATTTATTCAGCAAGGATGTGTTAAAATGATAAAAGTCATAATAATGGCGTATATTGTTAGAAAAAAAAAATCAATTTTAAATAAATGCAGTTCTTTTTAACTTCATGAAATCATTCTGAAAAAGTGTCAGAGGTTTCCAAAACAATCTGAAGCAGCACAACTGTGTTCAACACTGATAATAATCAGAAATGTTTCTTGAGCAGTAAATCATCATATTATTCTGATTTCTGAAGATCATGTGACACTGAAGACTGGAGGAATGATGCTGGAAATACACATTAGAGATGTCTTTAACACATTCCCTCACTGCTCCAGACTCCTGATCTTCAGTGTGAACAGAGAAGGGTCAGATCAGGAGTGAGTCCGTGTCCGTGTGCTGGTGATGGTTCTAGATGTTCTGTGTGTGGTCCTCAGGTTACGGGATGTTCGGTGTCGGCGTGGGGCTCATGGTGTTTGGATACTGGAGACTCTTCCGCTGGAACCGCGAGCGCAGGTGAGCGATCATCCCACTGACTGTCTGTGGGTCGAGCCTGACCTCCTGACCTCCTGACCTCTGCTCTTCCTCCACAGACGGCTGCACATCGAGGAGCTGGAGACTCGCGTGGCTTTACTGCCGCTGCTGCAGGCCGAACACGACCGCCGGTGAGTCTGGAGAAACTCAATTCAAATGTATTTGTATAGCGCTTTTCACGAAACACATGCTTCCAAAGCAGCTTTACAGAAACACGTGTGTTACATTACAACAAGAAGTGAGTGTGTCCAATAAATAAACCCTTCAGGATCACAGAATCATACAGTTAGTGAACATCAATTAATTTCAGGCAGAAGCTCAATAAAGCAATCTTTACAAGTTTGATCATAATGAGTACAGTACAGAGAAAATGAGGGGTCAGGGGTCAGCTTCATCTCTTCACAGGTGTTGGTCATTCATAGGTCACCAGTGTAGAGATGATCAGGTCGGGGTAAGATGATCATATTTTCTTGACCTGGTAAGGACACTAGCCGCTGTATTTCGGACTGTAACTTTGAGTAACTGCAGGACGAGAAAGAAACAGATCAAAATGAAGTTTATGATTAAAACAAGAACACACATCTGTCTGTTTAATCATAAACTCAGTTTCTCTCCTTGTTTGTCATTGTGCTTCTCCAGTAAATAAATCTTGATTAAAAAAATAATAATTGCACTGGAAAACAAGACACAAATACTGAGGAAGAAATTGTTTTGTTACAGTAAAAGTAATTTTTCATGTACTAGTTAGCTCTTTTGGAACTTATTTTCAAATGTGGAGCTCCTAATAAAATAACATTTTCTCTAAAGACTTTTATATTTAGAGAACATATTCCTTACACTTTCTTGAATTACTCTTAAAAAAGAACTCACACACACACACACACTCACAGATAAGTTGACCTTCATAAACCCTGCTTTGTGGTGAATCATGATTGAAAATATGCATGAGTTCTGTTCTGCACAGCTTCTGACTCGGCCAATCACGTGAGTCTGGGGGCGGGGCTGTGACTGACTGGCCAATGGCAGCAGGGGGTGTGTTCATTAAGAGAGTGATTGACGTCTCTGTTTCTCTGATTGATGTGGAAGTGTGTTGTCTCTCCTGCAGGACGCTACGGATGCTCCGGGAGAATCTGGAGGAGGAAGCGGTCATCATGAAGGATGTTCCCGGCTGGAAGGTTCTGACGCGTGTTCCACTGAGTTCTGAGAGTGTTCTAGAGCTGATCTCCTGACGGATCTCTGGCTTGTGTTTCAGGTGGGAGAGAAGATGTTCCACACGGACCGCTGGGTGTCTCCCATCACAGAGGAGCTCTTTAACCTGCGGCCGCGCGAGGAGATGCTGCGGAAGAAGTTTGGCTTCCTGTGGTACGTGTGACTCCAGCTATCCCAGCATCCCCTCCGGCGCTGACTCCAGCTCTCTTCACACTGTTCATGTTTCCAAATTAAATGTATTTTCCTGTCAGACGGTCTCGTGTCTTTCCTGCTTCCTCTGCTGTCTGTACGAGGAGAACTGCATTTATTTCACATGAATCTTTGAACTCCAGAGATCTTACACATGTCAGTTTGTGATCGTCACCTGTTTCTAGAGCACTGCGCACACAGCAGCTTTACAGCGTTAAACAGGAAAAATGTGCTGATAACTGATAGAAATAGAAAACAGTTCATTTATCATCGATTCAGTTCTGCTCTGTGAAGTCAATAATAATTATTATAAAACAACATAAGTTTAATCAGTTATGAGAGCAGATGTTTAATGTGTAGCACTGTTGGTACAGTCTTGTTCAAAATAATAGCAGTACAATGTGACTAACCAGAATAATCAAGGTTTTTAGTATATTTTTTATTGCTACATGGCAAACAAGTTACCAGTAGGTTCAGTAGATTGTCAGAAAACAAACAAGACCCAGCATTCATGATATGCACGCTCTTAAGGCTGTGCAATTGGGCAATTAGTTGAAAGGGGTGTGTTCAAAAAAATAGCAGTGTCTACCTTTGACTGTACAAACTCAAAACTATTTTATACAAACATTTTTTTTTCTGGGATTTAGCAATCCTGTGAATCACTAAACTAATATTTAGTTGTATGACCACAGTTTTTTAAAACTGCTTGACATCTGTGTGGCATGGAGTCAACCAACTTGTGGCACCTCTCAGCTGTTATTCCACTCCATGATTCTTTAACAACATTCCACAATTCATTCACATTTCTTGGTTTTGCTTCAGAAACAGCATTTTTGATATCACCCCACAAGTTCTCAATTGGATTAAGGTCTGGAGATTGGGCTGGCCACTCCATAACATTAATTTTGTTGGTTTGGAACCAAGACTTTGCCCGTTTACTAGTGTGTTTTGGGTCATTGTCTTGTTGAAACAACCATTTCAAGGGCATGTCCTCTTCAGCATAGGGCAACATGACCTCTTCAAGTATTTTAACATATGCAAACTGATCCATGATCCCTGGTATGCGATAAATAGGCCCAACACCATAGTAGGAGAAACATGCCCATATCATGATGCTTGCACCTCCATGCTTCACTGTCTTCACTGTGTACTGTGGCTTGAATTCAGAGTTTGGGGGTCGTCTCACAAACTGCCTGTGGCCCTTGGACCCAAAAAGAACAATTTTACTCTCATCAGTCCACAAAATGTTCCTCCATTTCTCTTTAGGCCAGTTGATGTGTTCTTTGGCAAATTGTAACCTCTTCTGCACATGCCTTTTTTTTAACAGAGGGACTTTGCGGGGGATTCTTGAAAATAGATTAGCTTCACACAGACGTCTTCTAACTGTCACAGTACTTACAGGTAACTCCAGACTGTCTTTGATCATCCTGGAGGTGATCATTGGCTGAGCCTTTGCCATTCTGGTTATTCTTCTATCCATTTTGATGGTTGTCTTCCGTTTTCTTCCACGTCTCTCTGGTTTTGCTCTCCATTTTAAGGCATTGGAGATCATTTTAGCTGAACAGCCTATCATTTTTTGCACCTCTTTATAGGTTTTCCCCTCTCTAATCAACTTTTTAATCAAAATACGCTGTTCTTCTGAACAATGTGTTGAACGACCCATTTTCCTCAGCTTTCAAATGCATGTTCAACAAGTGTTGGCTTCATCCTTAAATAGGGGCCACCTGATTCACACCTGTTTCTTCACAAAATTGATGACCTCAGTGATTGAATGCCACACTGCTATTTTTTTGAACACACCCCTTTCAACTAATTCAACTAATTGCCCAATTGCACAGCCTTAAGAGCGTGCATATCATGAATGCTGGGTCTCATTTGTTTTCTGACAATCTACTGAACCTACTGGTAACTTGTTTGCCACGTAGCAATAAAAAATATACGAAAAACCTTGATTATTCTGGTTAGTCACATTGTACTGCTATTATTTTGAACAAGACTGTATATATTGTGTTTATTGATTGTGTGTTTTATTTACTCTTACAATCATCATGCATTCATAAAGAGACACGCTATGGATCATTAATATGATAAGAATAAACAGTGTTTGAGATCATAAATGACCTTTCAATAAAAACAAAAGCAAAGTAATAACTGCATATACAACATTAAATATAAACACTGAAAATACAAATAAAAGTTATAAAAAATGAACTTAAGTACTAAAGTGTTGAAATAACTAAAATTAAAATAATACATAGGCATATAAAAGAAACTAAAAGAAAAAAATTTAAATGGAAAATACAAAAATAGAATAATTCAGAATATTAGATCTGTGACCCTGGAGCACAAACCAGTTTTAAGTAAATGTTTCAACACTGAGATTTACACATCACCTGAATCTGAATAAATTATCTCTCAGTGATGTGTGGTGTGTGAGGAGGACAATATTTGTCTGAGACACAACTGTTTGAAAATCTGGAATCTGAGGGAGCAAAAAAATCTGAATATTGAGAAAATCATCTTTAAAGTTGTTCAGATGAAGTTCTTAGCAATGCATATTACTAATCAAACATTAAGTTTGATATATTTATGGTAGGAAATTTACTAAATATCTTCATGAACATGATCTTTACTTAATATCCTAATGATTTTTGTCATCAAAGAGAAATGTATAATTGTGTCTCATACAGTGTATTGTTGTGTATTTCTCCAAATATCCGTCTGTGCTCCTGATGACTGCTTCTGTGACAGAGACACTGATGTTAAACTCGAACAGTATTAGCTCCTGAATGACTCCGGACTCGTGAAGTCTTGTGCATCACTCACACCTGAGTGTTGAATCTGTTTCACTGCTGCTGTATATCAAGAAGGAAGGAGATCCAAGAGGACATTTCTCTTAGAAAGCCCTTATGTTGTTTTCTGAAGAGCAGTATGAAGTTAAAATATCATATTTTTTTTATTTCTGATTTGCGTAAACTCAACTGGATTGTGTAATAACATAAAAACAGCTCGTGATGCTTTCTGAACATTTCTGAAGCTCTAGAAAGCCTCGATTCCCTGCAGAACTCTGCTGTCTCTCGATTTCATTATTCATATTAAAATGAACACAGACAATATCAAAGTAAAAACGTATTAAATATATTATTTAAACTATAAAGTCTCGCTCCTCTGCTTCACAACAGGCTCATTGTTCGTTATTTGCATCTCCACGAGATGAGGAACTGTTCCTCCTTCATGTTTAATAAAAATATCTGCTCATTTGCATGAAGGCCACACCAGAGCTCAGAATATGATCATCTTTCTCAGTGATACACTAATGCTGTGATGAAGATGTGAGATTCTATCAGCTGCGTGTCATCGCTGGCTCCTCCCCCTGCTCTGTGATTGGCTCTCACACTCTCACATCATCAGCTGCATCTACAGATCCACACAGAAGCAGCCGAAGCTCTGGAGCTCTGCTCATCTCTGCTTCAGACCAGTGAAGATGAACAGCAGGAGTCAGGAGTGTGTGCGAGCGCCCAGATACATCAGGTAACACACACACACACACACTCACAGACACACACACACACTCTCTCTCTCACAGACACACACACACACACACACTCTCTCTCACAGACACACACACACACACACTCTCTCTCACAGACACACACACACACACTCTCTCTCACAGACACACACACACACACACTCTCTCACAGACACACACACACACACACACACACACACACACATACACACACACTCTCTCACAGACACACACACACACACTCTCTCACAGACACACACACACACAGACACACACACACACTCTCTCACAGACACACACACACACACACACACACACTCTCTCTCACACACACACACACACACACACACACACACACACACACTCTCTCACAGACACACACACACACACACACTCTCTCTCACAGACACACACACACTCACTCACAAACACACACTCTCTCTCACAGACACACACACACACGCACACTCTCTCTCTCTCTCTCTCTCTCACAGGCACACACACACACACACACAGAGAGAGAGACACACACAGCTGTGTTATGTGTGAAACTGAACCTAATGTAGAGTGAAACACTTCTAATCTGTCTCTGTCTCTTTCTCTGCTTCACTGTTTCTCAGCTCTGTTCATGTCTGTTCAGCTCTACTCGTGTGTTTTGACTCAAACTGTGATCTAGCACTGGTTTATTGTCTTGTTTTATTAGTCTTGTGGCTGTTTTAACACATAATTACAGCAGTTTGTCTTGTGTTTATTCCTGCCAAACTCTTTTTACTATACAGTTCTGCTAACTGTGACAGGATTATATCCAGAAAACATCTTAAAAGAGATTCTGGAGAACTAACAGTGATATTTGATGTTTTCTCTGAGGGAACACTTGAGATTCACTCCGTCATCATCTAAATGTAATGAACTCTTTTCATTATCCGTGTGCTGCTGAGGTTATTACTGCAGAGAATCAAAGACGTTGATAAAACTTTATTAGAACTGTGATGTGTGTCTCTATATGAACAGATTTAAAGTGATAGTGCATCCTAAGATGAAAATGTGCCTCCCCTCAGCACCCATTGATGAGACATTGATGCAGTGCTTCATTTCTCCAAATCTGATGAAGAAACACACTCATCCTGATCTCAGATGAACTGAAGGAGATGTGTTTTTATTGTCATTTAGACGTGTAGTGACTGCAGGAGCTTCAGTTTCATCTTAAACTAAACCCGAGTTTCTTCATTCAGACCTTCTTTATATACACATGTCCATCTACAGCATCTCTGTAGTCTCTGATGAGTCTCGCTGTGTGTCTGTGCAGCAGCAGATGTTCATCAGCGCAGGGAGCTCATTCATTATACATACACTACAGACTGAGATCACATCCGGACAGTTTCTGACAGATACTGAGAACTGAACATTATCAACAGCATCAAACAACAGCTCTTTGGGACACTGTCAAACTCTACAAAAAGGAGAGAAAACACCACAAAGCATCATAACAGTAGCTCATATGACTTTATTTAAAATTCTTCTAAACTCATATGATGCTGTGTGTTTTGTGTCCTAAAACACGTGAACATATAACACAACTCAACACAAACTCTCTGCTGTTCATCACATGAGCTCAGAAGACTTGAATATGTCTTGAATCACGTCAGGAGTGTGATGTGATTTCAGAAGTGGTGTAAATGTGTTCATTTGATGCTGTAAACAGATCAGAATCCAGGACTGAATCTGTGTTTCTGGAAGATGATCTCCTGTGAGGAATGATCTGTTGTTCAATCGATTCCCTGCATGAGTTCAGGAACTGTGGAGTCAAGCATCACGGGAATCACTATCGATCTCGATCACAGAAGGTCAGAGGATCCGGGACGCATCTTACTTTCTGCAGGAGTCCTGGATCACTCATGTTCTGATGCAGTATGTTGGTCTTGTTTTCCAGAACAAATATGTAAGCATCCTTAAATCAAGAAATCAAGTCTTGTTTTCTGAGAAACAGATCAAAATGAAGTGATTTTATGATTAAAAAGAACAAATATCTATTCAGAAAAATTAACTTAATTGAAAGGGAAAACAAGTTTTATTTTCTGACTCCACGTGCAGATATTTGTTCTTGTTTTAAACATTAAGTCACTTCATTTTGATATTTTTTATTTTTCAGAAAATAAGACTTCATATCATTTTGCATCTCCAGTAAATGTATCTTGATTTAAGGATGCTTACATATTTGTACAGGAAAACAAGACAACAACACTTGTTTAGAAAGTCATTGAAACTCTGTGCGCTGATTGTCATGTACCACATTCAGTGTTTCTAGAGTCACTCATTCATATCTCTGTATTTTCACTGATTCTGAGTTTAACACTCATGTTAACAAGTCTTGGTGCTGATAATTTTCTTAGTGTTCACCTCAAATCATTTATTTATTATGTTTTGCAGTAAAGAGGAAGCAGTCGCCATAGAGACAGAGTTGCTAAGGGATTATCATTTTGGACAGCAACAGCTGACGGAGATACTGGGACACGCATGTGCGACTGCCATCACAAAGGTCTGTAGACATGAGAATTCAACTACACTTAATAATTATTTTAGATGATCACACGGATTAATTACATCAATCACATAACGCGTAATTTAGAAATACAAAATATAAAGTCAAAAATGCGAGATATAAATTCAGAATTGAGAAATACGTAATTCAGAGTTGCGAGATATAAAGTCAGAATTCCAAGATATAAAGTCAGAATTGAGAAATATGTAATTCAGAATTGTGAGATATAAAGTCAAAATTGCGAGATACATAATTCAGAAATGCAAAATATGTAATTCAGACTTGCAAGATATTAAGTCAGAATTGCGAAATATGTAATTCAGAATTGCAAGATGTATAATTCATGCTTGCGAGATGTAAAGTCAGAATTGCGAGATATAAAGTCTGAATTGAGAAATACGTAATTCAGAAATGTGAGATACAAAGCCAGAATTGCACAATATAAAATAATTGCGAGATACATAATTCAGAATAGCTAAATATTTAAAACTTGAATTGTGAGATTTAAAGTAAAAAATTGCACGATAAAAAGTCAGAATTGCAAGATATAAAGTCAGAATTGTGAAATATGTAATTAAGAATTGTGAGATAAAAAGTCAGAATTGTGAGATATAACGTCTGAATTTCGAGATGCATAATTCAGAATTGTGAAATATGTAATTCAGAATTGTGAGAAATAAAGTCAGAATTGCAAAATTTGTAATTCAGAATTCCATGTATAATTCATGCTCACGAGATATAAAGTCAGAATTGCAAGATATAAAGTCTGAATTGAGAAATATGTAATTCACATTTGTGAGATATAAAGCAAGCATTGCATGATATAAAGTCAGAATTGCGAGATACATAATTAAGAATTGTGAAATATGTAATTAAGAATTGTGAGATAAAAGGTCAGAATTGTGAGATATAAAGTCAGAATTGCGAAATATGTAATTCAGACTTGTGGGATATGAGGTCAGAATTGTGAGATATAAAGTCAGAATCGTGAGAAATAAAGTCAGAATTGTGAAATATGTAATTCAGACTTGTGGGATATAAAGTCAGAATTGCGAGATATATGAAAAATGTCATTCAGAATTGCAAGATATATAATTCATGCTTGTTAGATATAAAGTCTGAATTGCAAGATATAGGTCTGAGTTGCAGGATATAAAGTCAGAATTGAGAAATATGTTATTTAAAATTGTGAGATATAAAGTCAGAATTGCAAGATACATAATTCAGAATTGCTAAATATGTAATTCAGATTTGCGAGATTTAAAGTAAAAACTTGCACGATATAAAGTCAGAATTGCGAAATAAATAATTCAGAATTGTGAAATATGTAATTAAGTATTGTGATATAAAAAGTCAGAATTGCGAGATATAAAGTCAGAATTGCAAAATATGTCATTCAGAATTGCGAAAAATTTAATTCAGAATTGTGAGATATAAAGTCAGAATTATGAGAAATTATCAGAATTGTGAAATATGTAATTCAGAATTGCTAAATACGTAATACAGAATTGTGAGATATAAAGTCAGAATTATGAGAAATTAAGTCAGAATTGTGAAATATGTTATTCAGAATTGTGAGATATAAAGTCGGAATTGTGTAATATGCAATTCAGAAATGTGAGATATGTAATTCAGACTTGCGAGATGTAAAGCCCTAATTGCGAGATATAAAGTCAGAATTGAGAAATAAGTCAGAATTGCGAAATGTGTAATTCAGACTTGTGAGATATAAAGTCAGAATTGTGAAATATGTAATATAGAATTGTGAGATATAAAGTCAGAATTGTGAAATATGTAATATAGAATTGTGAGATATAAAGTCAGAATTGTGAAATATGTAATATAGAATTGTGAGATATACAGTCTTGTTCAAAATAATAGCAGTACAATGTGACTAACCAGAATAATCAAGGTTTTTCGTATATTTTTTTATTGCTACGTGGCAAACAAGTTACCAGTAGGTTCAGTAGATTGTCAGAAAACAAACAAGACCCAGCATTCATGATATGCACGCTCTTAAGGCTGTGCAATTGGGCAATTAGTTGAATTAGTTGAAAGGGGTGTGTTCAAAAAAATAGCAGTGTGGCATTCAATCACTGAGGTCATCAATTTTGTGAAGAAACAGGTGTGAATCAGGTGGCCCCTATTTAAGGATGAAGCCAACACTTGTTGAACATGCATTTGAAAGCTGAGGAAAATGGGTCGTTCAAGACATTGTTCAGAAGAACAGCGTACTTTGATTAAAAAGTTGATTAGAGAGGGGAAAACCTATAAAGAGGTGCAAAAAATGATAGGCTGTTCAGCTAAAATGATCTCCAATGCCTTAAAATGGAGAGCAAAACCAGAGAGACGTGGAAGAAAACGGAAGACAACCATCAAAATGGATAGAAGAATAACCAGAATGGCAAAGGCTCAGCCAATGATCACCTCCAGGATGATCAAAGACAGTCTGGAGTTACCTGTAAGTACTGTGACAGTTAGAAGACGTCTGTGTGAAGCTAATCTATTTTCAAGAATCCCCCGCAAAGTCCCTCTGTTAAAAAAAAGGCATGTGCAGAAGAGGTTACAATTTGCCAAAGAACACATCAACTGGCCTAAAGAGAAATGGAGGAACATTTTGTGGACTGATGAGAGTAAAATTGTTCTTTTTGGGTCCAAGGGCCACAGGCAGTTTGTGAGACGACCCCCAAACTCTGAATTCAAGCCACAGTACACAGTGAAGACAGTGAAGCATGGAGGTGCAAGCATCATGATATGGGCATGTTTCTCCTACTATGGTGTTGGGCCTATTTATCGCATACCAGGGATCATGGATCAGTTTGCATATGTTAAAATACTTGAAGAGGTCATGTTGCCCTATGCTGAAGAGGACATGCCCTTGAAATGGTTGTTTCAACAAGACAATGACCCAAAACACACTAGTAAACGGGCAAAGTCTTGGTTCCAAACCAACAAAATTAATGTTATGGAGTGGCCAGCCCAATCTCCAGACCTTAATCCAATTGAGAACTTGTGGGGTGATATCAAAAATGCTGTTTCTGAAGCAAAACCAAGAAATGTGAATGAATTGTGGAATGTTGTTAAAGAATCATGGAGTGGAATAACAGCTGAGAGGTGCCACAAGTTGGTTGACTCCATGCCACACAGATGTCAAGCAGTTTTAAAAAAACTGTGGTCATACAACTAAATATTAGTTTAGTGATTCACAGGATTGCTAAATCCCAGAAAAAAAAATGTTTGTACAAAATAGTTTTGAGTTTGTACAGTCAAAGGTAGACACTGCTATTCTTTTGAACACACCCCTTTCAACTAATTGCCCAATTGCACAGCCTTAAGAGCGTGCATATCATGAATGCTGGGTCTTGTTTGTTTTCTGACAATCTACTGAACCTACTGGTAACTTGTTTGCCACGTAGCAATAAAAAATATACTAAAAACCTTGATTATTCTGGTTAGTCACATTGTACTGCTATTATTTTGAACAATACTGTATAGTCAGAATTGCCATAATTCAGAATTGCAAAATATGTAATTCAGAGTTCCGAGATACACAGTATAATTCAGAATTGCGAAATTAATTCAGAATAGTGAGATATATAATTCTGTCTTAAAACATTCACAATTGCAAAATGTCAGATTTGCAAGATATAAACTCAGAACAGCGAAAGAGAAAGTTGCAATTCAATTTTTTTTATTTCGTGGCAGAAAAAAGATGTGTGTAAACTCACAATTCTGACTTTTTTAATTATCAGAATTGTAACTTTACATCTCGCAGCTCTGAGATTTTGTTTTTAAGAATTGCAAGAAATGGCCTGAATTGCAAGCTATAAAGTTGCAGATCGCTTTTTTCTCTTTTAATCCCATGTGGAAACAGTTTCTATGGCTGAGTGTCTGTTGGTGTTTGCGTGTTCTGGCAGGTTTTCCCGCTGTGGTCTCTGGAGAAACGGCAGCCGACGGTTCTGGTGGTCTGTGGGCCGGATCAGAACGGCTGTGTGGGCCTGGCGTGTGCTCGTCATCTGCGTGTGTTTGTGAGTGAATGCACCACACACTTCAGTATCATCTGTGATCACTGCGACTGACTGATGTGTGTCTGTGTGACAGGAATACATCCCCACCGTCTTCACTCCCAAACGCTCCTCAGACGGTCTTCATCAGGACCTGATGGTTCAGTGTGAGCGGATGGACCTGCCGTCCCTGTCCTACCTGCCCACTGAGGTGAGATCAGAGTTCAAGACCTACTCTAACATGAAACAAGCTTCACGAGTAAATCTGGGTCGTTGTCTATAGAAGCCACAATCTGCAACTCGAAAACATAAAAAAAAAAATTAAGGTGGAAAAAAGAATAGCCTTGGATCCTTTCTGAAATTTTCTCTCTCTTCAACAAACTTGTTTCTCCCATCAAACAAACAAAAACAAAACAAAAACTTTGTCCATTAAATTTTATGATTGAAACAAACAAAACTAAAAAAAAAATAATTCTTGAATCAAAACGCATTTGTCTTTTTTTTTTTTTAAAGAAATACGTTTTTTTGAAGACAGTAAAGGTCAAAATGTTTCCCACAAACTGAACAAAGTACTCTTTTGTCTTAAATTTAAAAGCTTTTTTATGTTTTTTTTTGCCCCCAACAATTTTTCTTTTTCTCTGAACAAAAATTATATCAAAAGTTTTTCCTCTTTTCCAAAAACTTTACAGTTTTCTCCCTCCTGCCTCAAGAAGTAATGCTGATGAATGCAAGATGAAGTACAATGTCCATGCTAATGTTAGTGGGCCGTCATTCTTTCACTCTTTTGAAGAGAAAACATTTTTAAAAGACAAACACTGTGGGCTGCGTCTCTTCGGGTGCAGCCTATTTGTTTTTCCACATTAAATTTATTACATGTTTTCAGGGCTTAAGAAGACTTCAGTTCCTAGTGTTAACTGAAGAAGAGCGGTGGTTATTGCCTTTATTTTTTATCTATAGTTAAGTATATTCAGTTTTCAGTTAAAGTGTAGCTTATGAAATCACCAATATATTTAACTGGCACTGACAAAGATGCTAAAATATTTAGCTCTATGTTAGTGCGTGTAGGTTAATGCTTTAACTAACCTTCACAAATGTGTCTTTAATGTAGAGTGTAGACGGTCACATCCACGTTTTCAAACAGCTGAGACCCCAAAACTCAAACACTGGACTGACTCTTTTACTCTAAATCAGTGAGAAGATCAAAGCCATAAATCATAAGATATGTTTCAAATTTGAAGTTGATATCATCAAAAATGAGCTTTCGGTAAGATTGGAACCACGCCCTTCATTCCTTGTCCACGTAGCAAGAGCCAAAACCCTATTTCCAATGAGGTAAAAATTCTAAAAACCAAATGTAAACCTATTTAGTCAAAAATGAATGAATAACTTAAAGGTTAAAAAACAACTTCATCTGACAGAGTGCAATTACTCAATCAGGCTGCATACCATCAACAGAACTGACCCGGTGAAGTCAATCGTTTGCTGCTTTTCTTCGTAAAGGTGCAGCTGATCAATGAAGCGTATAATCTGGTTGTGGATGCAGTTCTGGGTCCAGAGACTGAAGCATCGTCGGTTGGAGAGCCGTTTACTGGAGTCCTGCAGACGCTCCGAGGACTCAAAGTGCCCATCGTCAGCCTGGACATCCCGTCAGGTACGAGCCCTCACCCAGCATCAGTCTCACACACATACACACACACACCTGATCGAGCTCATCTCACAGTAATGTGTTGAAGTGCAGGTTGGGACGCAGACGAGTCCAGCTCAGACGGGATCAGTCCTGCGCTTCTGGTCTCTCTGATGGCCCCGAAGAGATGTGCCCTGAACTTCCCTGGATCACACTTTCTGGCCGGACGCTTCCTGCCCTTTGACCTTCAGAGGAAGTACGATCTGAACCTGCCCAAGTTCTCCGGGACGGAGTCTGTGGTCCAGCTGTGATCCACTGTGTGCAGACATCTTCACTTAAGGGTTTAACGTTTGATTTTATTCAATGTAAAGGTTTGATCAGTGTTAAAGATTTAGCAAATTTTCATTTTATCGATTTCAAAAATCCAATATTTGGTGATAACATAGAATAAAAAGGGATTTATAGGCTACTTTATTTTTTAGGCCAGTGATTTTTGACTGGTGTTATTTCATTACATTTTTGTATGAAATAAAAGCATTTCAAAACAAACCTCTTGATTAAACACTAAAGCACACCAGTGTCATTTTTCATATTTTATTAAGGTCAAAATAATCCACAAACATGAGAAAAACTTAATTTAGTTAACCACATTAACTTACATGAAATACTTCTAAGGCATTAAACTAATCAACGTTTACCTCAAACATGTACAAATGTATTTTTAACATCAAAACTAGTTAACAACTCAAAGAACAGGTGGATTTTTATTAACAAAGATACAGACTGTTACAAATTTATCGCTCTTGTATTGCACTGAGTAACATGATTTTCAGAAGGTTACAGTAAAGTGTTACTGAGTCTCAATTCCAGAGCAGAAGACAGGCCAGTATTTGGAGAGAATACTGCATCATCAGATTTACAACTGATTTCCAGAAGGCTGGTCGTTGTTAAGGAAAGAATAACCAAAGCTGGTAAAGGGCTTTCAACAGCTGCTGTTCAAGAACCTCCTCGAGCTTTCATCATCTGCTCGCCGTTCCATCATCTATAAAACCAGATCAGTGGAACTCAATCAAACCTACAGTCAGTCAGTAATGAGATCATCAGACGTTCCATCAACGAAACACCAACCTCACGCTTCGGCCTCAGAGGAACAGACATGATCCATCAGTCCTCGAGCTTCTTCAAACCCCAGACGCTCTCCGATGAGAACTCAACCTGAACAAACCAGAGAACCAACATTAAACACACGAACACGAACACAGAACTAATCACAGTGTCTTTGCTCAAAAACAACTCACTCTGGGACCTAATCTGGCGTTTCTCAAATTGAGCTACATTGGTGGAAGTGAAGGTGTTGGTGATCAGAGCCTAAATGTGAAGTCTTTCTAGAATGGTTGGCAGTGCATGGGGAGAAATGAGTGGGAATTTAACTCTTTGAGTGCCTGACGTCCGTCTGAGGAGATTGATCTGAGTTTAAGAAGTGAACAGGAAGTTACCTCGCGCACACAGCTAACGCACAGAGCAGCCAGAGTCAGGAGTCACTTCAGGAGATGCAACGCTTGAGGAAACTCATCCGGAGCGCTTGGGTTCAATCAAGCAATGTTTGGGTGAAACACACTCATAACTCACTCTAACTAGCACGAGTGAAGATCATTCTCTTTACACTGAAGCTATGGTCTTCATATCATCTGAACATGGACACACCAGGAGAAAACTTTAGTAACAAACCCAATTAGTCTTCAAAGCCAAACAAACTCTTCGGTTCCTGGTGGAGCTGAGGCAGAATTCTGCGGTTCTTCTAGTTGAGCTGTTAATTGAATGTGCATTTTTTATAGCGATTAAACATTTAAACCAAGCTAATGTTCGAGACCACTTAGGATGCTCTTACTACAGTTGAAGATATGGTTCACTCAATTATTTACTCGTCATATCACTAATGATGCAGAATCATGAGAGATGAGTTATTCAGAACCGCTGGAGACCAAACCGTTTCGGTTCACACTGAACGGGTCCAAATTAATGGAAGTCAACACAAACCAAAAAGACTTGGTCTCCAACAGTTTAATCAGGTTTGGCACTACACGAGTAAAGCCTGAGAAACTAATGTGAGAGAACTATACTTTAAAAACAACCCTTAAAATAAACCCTTTAATTACAATTTAATTTAAAACCGCTTAGATGCAGCTGAAAGCACAACTATAACAAAACTAAAAAGGTAATTTATAGTGAGTAGATTAATTTGATAACCAAGTCATTTTGTAATAAGTAATTTCTTTCCCATCTTGTAAGTTTTTGTAAGGCACAACAGAATTCAAAGCGTTTGAACAAATGGTTTCGTTTAATAGGCTCCATGAAGCCACAATTGAAAGGCAAAAAATAAAAATAATAAAAACAAAATAGAGTCTCAAATTTTGATACAAAGGAAACAAGAGCACAAGGATTTCTTTCCCAGTTCTGGAGTGTACTGTTAACAAGTTCTGGTTCTCTCTCAAGTGAATGATTGGTAGATAGAAAGATATTGGTCAAGAGTCCATCATTAAAATGCAGGATGTGAGGAGCAGCGACAGACAGAGACACGTCAGCCGTCCTCTGCTCCGCTCAGTCTGAAATAAAGTGACTTTTTGGGACACATCATTGGCTTACAGCGAACAGAAGGAGCAGTGCTTAAGACAGCGGCTGCGCATCAGTAACAAACACAGAGCAAACGCTCTCTAGACTCCCACAGAAGCACTAACATGAGAGCAGCTCGCTCGTGATTAAAGGAATCAAATGAGGCAAAAGAGAGACCCATCAGCACATCAACATTCATTCATTCACGGCCGGCGATCAGAGCGGCCTTCCTCTCAGAGTACAAGAACTGAACAGAAACATGGAGAACAGCTACAACAAAATCCAAGAACAGATCCATGAGTCTTTAGAAACGCTCTGCCGCTGACGCGTCGGGTCTTGGGTTCTAGTCTTGTACAGCTGAGGAGGAAGTATCACACATGAAGACACTCAAGCATCTCAACAGGTTTAACACAATCCCTCCACTAACACCCCCCCCAACATCAGAACAGGGTCGCCCGGGCAGAGAGATCCTGCGGTTCACATCACGACTCTATAGACTTGATTCTGATTCATTTCTCTCTAATATGGGAGTTCGGTCAAATTACTGAGCCGGAAACTTACTCCGAATTAGAACTGGGCCACTTGAAAGCATTAGTGGTTTATCTTAAAGCATAAAGTGACACGCCCCACAGTAACTCTAGAAAAGCCTGTTTGACTCGTCCACACGAACGAACACAGACGACATGTTCATACAGGGATCTCAGAACAGATACGTACCATAACTATCATAGCTGTCTCTGTAAGAGCTGCCACGGTCGCTGTTCCCAGAATTCCTGAGGACGGAAGAAAACGGTGTGAGAAACCGATCACAAGAGCAGAAGAAAACCGCACGGATCACGAGATCCGAACACAAACAGATGAACTGTGCCTCGTTCAGGAAGAGCAGAACATCTGAAGGGCTGCTGAAACACTGCACTGCTTTCAGGCAGATTTAGAATTATAAAACTGAATGAATTTAGTGCATTGTTGTATGGAAAAATTTATGCAAAAATGTTCTTAAATCTAAAATACATGCATTTTAATTTTTAGATTTATGCAACTAAGAAATTTTTGGGGACTTTTTTTTTTTTTTTTTTTTAAAGGTGCACATTAAACTGCACAAGCCAAGAAAATAAACCATGTGTTATGCATTATTCATTTTAAACACCCAGTGTCAAATAAAATCCTAAATAACTTCGTATTTCCTGAGGTGGTTACTGGGTGTTGTGTTTGCGTAACTACACATTAATGCCTGATATCATTAATGGTTTCAGTCTAAAGGGGTTTTATTTCTGCAGTCGGTCAGGTTCAGGAACACTCACCTGTCTCTGCTGTATCCTCCACCTCCTCCAGAGGAGTATCCTCCACCTCCTCCGCTCTTATATCCTCCACCGCTGCCGTAGCTCCGGTCTCCTCCGTACCCACGGTCTCCACCGCCGTAGCTGCCTCCACCTTCAGAGAGAGAAGAACACGGAGTCTGAGCACGACACACACCTGCCGATCACACACACACACTGATGGACTGCAGCTCACGCACCTCCTCTTCCTCGGCCTCCTCTGTAGAAGCCTCCACCACCTCCTCCTCCACCTCCTCTGTAGGATCCTCCACCGGAGCGTCCACCTCCTCCACCGCCGCCCTTCCCAGCCTCATCCACACGGATCGTCCGGCCGTCCACAGACTACACGGAGAAAACAAACACTTAACACCCAAACCAGCGGCTCAGTATTAAACAGTGTGAGATCACTTTAGTGCCGTCGTGGCTTTAGATGACTCTTGAGCACACGGTCGTTCAGTTTGAGAATGAAAGTGTGAAGTTAACTGCCATTTTATTAAAGTGTACTATAACTACCATTTTAAACTACATGAGTAAAAAAAAAAAAAATATATATATATATATTTTTTTTTCTTCATGTAAAGCCCTTTGAATTACCATGGTGTGCGAAACGTGCTATATAAACTAGCCTTGCCTTATCTGCACCCCTGCGCACACACACGCAGATATGTGTTTGTATGCATGTGTGTATAGCAGGGCCTTAATCTCAATGATAAACATTTAAATGCACATTATAAAATGTACAACTAGACCGTCAGAAGGTTAATCGATCTACACCATAATTTACCATGGATTTACTGTAGTAACTCACTGCACCATGGTATTGACATTCACACTGAGTTTTTATTAAAGGTGTAATGGTATAATAGTATGTATTTGATTAAACTATAATATGCAGTTATACTGAATGTTCAGACTTGTTTTTCATACTAAGACGACACCTATAGTTATATTTACCATGGCATTGAGGAGTTGTGGTTTTAACTGCATTCATCTTATTTAGGATTTAAATGCATGCTACTATGGGAGACATGATTAAATACTTAGTCAGAATAAATTTAACCAAATGAAACTGAGGCTACTGCAATTTCACTTCATAGAAATCTTAACCAATTGTGATAAATGATCAAAATCTCTGCATCTTTATTCAAGCTACCATTGATCCATCTGTGTGCACTCACATTTAGGACTTAATCTAGATTAAACACTTATTCAAAATTAAAACTTCTGTACCAAAAAAAAGTCACTTTATGATTTTTAATTTAAATTTAATAGTTCAGGACTTTAATATCAAAAGAGAAACTAGGTTTTTAAGTATACATTATGCAATGTAGGAGACATTTACATCAATCCGAGGTTGAGAATATGGCTGAATTGAGAATTGAGCCGAAAGAATCGGTTCTTTACTACCGATTCAAGTGATCCGACTCACTAAAAACCGCCAGAAACCCAATCGCACTTTGAACCTACATCAAAGAGTGACTCAGTAACGAACCTTTCCATTCATTCCCTCCATCGCGTCCTTCGCATCTTCTGGGTTCTCAAAGGTCACGAATCCGAATCCTCTGGATCTGTTGGTTTCTCGGTTTCGGGCCACATGAACTGAAAACACACGCATTATGAGATGCTTATGCAAATCACAGTGAACGCACAAACCAATCAGAAGAAGCGCGGCAGAAGAGCGCGTCAGTGATTGGCTACTCACCGTTGGTGATGACGCCATATTTGGCGAAAGCGTCCTCTAGCGACTGTTCGGTGGTATCGAAACTGAGTCCACCGACAAACAGCTTTCCTTCGTCAGACATTGTGATCTAAAACACGCGGGTCACAAAACACACACGCGTTACATCACAGCTCGTTTAGAGGAGAAACAAACACTTCAGAGCTGACTTTGGGTAGAAAAACGATTAAAAAGGTGTAAATCAAACAAAGAGGCATTTAGCGATTATTTGCGCTTAAGTACGTTAATATTAACACGTTATTTGAACTTTTGCCGTGTCGTGTTTAGTCAGACTCGACATGTGGGTCACGAAGCACGCTGATCTAAACTGGGTCAAACAAAAGACTCCATACAAACACCCAAATTACCGAATAAAGCTTAAAAAAAACCGGCTGATCTGAGGCCGTCCGCCATCACAGGTGCATTATAACACAGAAATACACGGTCACAGACGGAAAAATAACCGACGGACTAATCCTTAATTGATTAAATCGGTTGATCTGAGGCGAGGATGATGAAGAGCTCCATCAGGCGTCGCCATTTTAAACAGCGCGCGAACCACGATGGACAAAACACGGTCTAACACGAAAACTCCATTGTTAAATCGGCTAAATGTATCATATAGTGAAGCATACGTCGAATAAAACAAACTAGCGCCGGTTAATAAAACAAAAAACGCATAAAAGAAGCCAGTACCTGTGATGTCGCAGTTGCAGGTGAGATGATGCACGTCTTGAACACGATCAGAACTTCAGAGACGCAGCAGAGCGCCGAGCAGCGCTTATATACTCTGCGCATGGGGGCGGGGCCTAACACACGCTCATTTACATATCCTGAACACCACACAGAGAGAGAGAGAGAGAGAGAGAGAGAGAGAGAGAGAGAGAGAGGATGATATTCAGTTTTTCTCAATTGCGCAGGCTTTTGTGCTAAAATTTCAATTTCAGTACCATAACGCTATTTTTCAGAAAGCACACACATTTCGCTAAACTATAATCACTATTCCCCTGCTTTAACACACGAGTCAGATTTGATGAACTCTTACTGCAAAACTCTAAACACAACTCCCTACATTTCTCAGTGCTTACACCATGTGGTCATTTAGAAAGCTCTAGCATTCAGTATTGTTCACTCCAGTTACAGCTTGAGCTCAGTTAGCACACAGATACACACGAGGAAACACGAAGAGTTTACATTTATCACACACCAGTCAGAACCTTCGACAGACAGATACAAGATCCCAGTCAGTTCATTCAGTTTTGGAACAATGGATCCAGAGATACGTGACTGAAAAGGTCGAGGACCCCACAGAGGAGGAAGAAGAGGAAGAGGAGGAAGATGATGAGGGTCAAGGAGTCTCAGATTAAACTTGTGCCACTAGTTGTAGTAACCAAACTTAAGTTGCTTCACCGTCCCCTCGGTCATAGAAGCATTCAGGGAGGAAAACAGGAAGATGTACCTCAGTGTACTCTGTAACTTTTAAAAGCTTTCCTCTGTTACAACACATTCATCAAATTATCTTATGTACAGAGTTTCTGTCTGCTTCCATTTTGTAAAAGGATGTGTTCCGGTAGTCAATCAGAAGTTTTATTTGTGTGTGTGTGTGTGTGTGTGTGTGTGTGTGTGTGTGTTTTGAGGGCAAAGTTTTGTTTTTCAGCAAGAGTGAATGGTTTTGAGTGTAGAGCTTCATTTTGACCTGAAATAGGTTGTTCGGGGAATTGAGTGAGAAGTTGTAGATTTGTTTTTACTGTTTTGAGAATATGAGTCATAGTTTCAAGAAATCTGTTTAAGCAATCGAGAAAAAAACTATTATAAATAATATATTCTTTTTATATATACAAAGTTAAATGTCTAATACAAAAAATATAAGACATAAGGGGAAAGAGATAGATAGACATCAGGTTGGGTCATCAAAAGAAAAAGAAAGAAGAAAGCACATAACGTTTTATATATATATATATACACACATAATAGATAGATTTCCATTTGTCTCTTGGAGCTCTTTAAATCCAGTCACAGAGAAATTAAAATATGATACAAACTTACAAGAGTCTGCTTTCACACACACAGCTGTTATATCTGCAGCACAAACAGAAAAATCATGGTGTTTTTGAAATTTTTGTGTGTATGAGTGTGTGTGTGTGTGTGTGTGAGAGAGAGAGAGAGAGAGAGAGTGTGTGTGTGATTGTGTGTGTGTGTGGAAGCATGTTTCTGTCAGTAATAGTAACTGGCCATAATAAAAATGAAGTTTGATGAACATTGTTTGTGTGTGAGTGTGTGTGTGTGTGTGTTTGTTACAGTCAGTTATAATTCAGAAGGCTGAGAGACATCACTCAGTTTGTCTTTATCTTCCAAAACCTAGCCATACTGAAATTGAAAGAAAACAAACTAATACAACTCAGATTTGCTCGGTGGGCTGCACAGTGTTCAGTTGATGCTAACTAACCCTGAGTCTCGTAGCAGGATCTAGCTCATCTTACAGCTAACATCTCCCATCAGAAACATCTACACAGACACATGAAAACATCATTTAACTTTGATGAGTTTAACTACAAAGCAGGCATTGCCATCACACTAATAAATAAAGTAAAAAAGCTTACTGTCCTCCATCAAAATGAGTTTTCCTTCTCAAATCTGCTGTCTTCTTCATCACATGTGGAATAAGATTAAACTGCTAAACTACCTGAACGTGTTTCAACAATCCCCAATTATTTAACCGTTTATATTAGTTGTGGAAAAGATCAATGTGTTGCTAAAATATAGTAATCCTACCATGATGCCAGCATGTTTTATTTCTTCCTTTATTTCTATAGCACTTTATTCACTACAGATTGTGTCGAAGCAGCTTTACAGAGTCAGACAAAAGACATCACAGCAATCAAGTCAACAATACATGAATGATTTACATGTGAGAGACTCTTCCCTTCTCTTCAGACATCCAGACAAAGGCTTCACCAGCACCAGAGACCATCAGTGACCAGTCAGCTCTGATTATTCATGTATGCTGATGAGGTGAGGTGTGTAGAAACACTTGAAGATAATTCAGTTATTCATCTCAACAGACCAGACACAAACTTGTCACATTTAGTCTTAGTTTAGGCCTACTTGTCTTTTATTAGCCTGTGATAATTAATACATTAAAAAAACGTTATACAATTAAAAAATCTACCTTATAATATACAGTCATCCCATTTCTCTATTACATCTGCTGTATATGAATTTTACTGCACAACTGTAGTAATAATTATATAGGCTTTCAAATATTTAAGTGCTTAAAAAGTGTGCATCATACACGAACAGGGTTAAGAGCAGTGTGTGCATTTTATTTTTTATTTCTTGCTTATATATATATATATGTTTCAGGTCAGAGAACACTCAGAGAATAAAAAAACACAGTGTTTGCAAAATTATAAAATGAAATTTTCCCTTTATCATATAAGCAAAAATAAATAAATAAATAAAAATAATAATATAAACAACAACAATTAAACAAAAAACACAGGTAAAAAATAAAAATCTGTATTCAGAAGTAATGTGTTTGTGACATTAACACATTCAGTAGATGGACTCGTTCCTCTCTGTTCTGGACTGATCTAGTAGGGCTCATTTATAAAACTCTCTGTAGATTTCGAATGTACAAAAGCTAGATTCTGTGTACCCACAGAAGTGTTCAGATTGATAAAGAACCTGCGCAGAAATCTGTTTATAAGCCTCAGACAGAGGAAGATGTGCGTATGTGAAGCTCCACCCCCGACTCCTCCCACATATCACCATATATGGAGCTCACAACGCCTATGTTTACTATGCACAACCTCATCTGCATATTAATTTCCACGCACGTGACACCATGTTTAACTCCGTTAAAGGTACAAGACATCAAGGAAATATGAGATACGGAGTATAAATCACATTTGTGCCATACACAATTTTTATTGCTAAATCCTTGTTATGTTTTAGCATAAATATGTATATAAAAAAATCCATAAAAAACTGTTTAAAATAGTTCTTAGATAAATATTTTAGAACAGAGTTGGTCTCATTCTTTTCCACTGGCCAAATAGTATTTCAGTTGTTTTAAACAATTCAAAACAAATGTAATTTCTGCAGTTTTCCCGATAGTTATTTTAAGCCTATATTTATTTTGTGTAAATAATTGTCTGACTCGCGAGTCACTGACAAAGTAACCTATTTTAAAAAGAAAACATGCAAATGACCATTTTCTTCGACTTGTATCCCTCGTAAAAAGAGGTCGCACTCATGGCGGACATATTTACGTCAAGTTTATTTTTTGTATGCGTGAAAAATTGCGTACGCATGTTTTTGTGCCTGTTCTGTGAGTACGCAAGGTTTATCAATGATCCACTGGAGCTGCTCTTGTTTTTGGATCATGGCAGGTTTGGGTTCTGTCCAGCAGATGTCAGTGTTTTCCTGCTCCTCTCACAGGCTTCCAGTGACGTCACGCCTCAGCTTCCTGTAACCCGGAGCACTGCTGATGTACAGAAACTGACACAAATAAATCCACCAAATAAACTGAAGGATTGCTCCATTCTACTGGAATTAGTTTATAACAGATATATATATATAAAAAAAAACTGATATAGATTGGGAAAACAGCCTGGCTTTTGCTGAAAATGTTTTATATATCCAACAAGGTTAAGAAAGCCCATTATAAAATCCTTCCTAAAAATCTACTCTGATTCAAAATATTCAGGTGTTGATGATGTTGGACATCTTTCAGATCAATCTATGTAGACCGAGCTAATCAAACCTGCACTTCTCACAGACATGATTTTAATGACTATCCAGGTACAATGTCCTTAATGTCTGCTGTGTGTCAGTAATAGCTGTATGAATATTCCTCATTTATTATCTCATCTGAAACAACAAAGTGCAGATGTGTGATATTGATTTCACAGTGTTAACAGTTCCAGTGATTTTAATGGGAGTTTCTGAGAGTGATTGAACTCTAGACTGTCAGTGAAAATGATCTTTAATAATGTTATTTGCTCTCTTTCTGAACAATGAAAGATTAGTAGACATTTTTATATCATATTAACTTTCAATGTTAAATTCACATTTAATATAAAGTCAGTCGTATTAAAAATATGTCATGGCATGACACCTAGCTGTTACTTAAGTAAACAGACAGGGTTTATAATAAATTACATAAATTGGAGTAAAGGCTGATGAAATATATACATTTATACACACACACATGCATTATATAGGCCTACATTTTATCTATATATCTAAAGAAAAATAGGCTCGGTATATATGACCCAAAGTAACTAGTAACTAACTACTTGGGTAGATTTTTTTATCCGATACTTCAGTGGTTCCCAACCTTTTTCACCTCGCAGCCCACACAACCAAACACATATGTTTGCGCGGCCCACTGCAGAAAAAATAACTGACCCCGCTATTGTTGGGTTAATAACGTAGTACGTAATAACATAACTCTATTTATTGAATGAACTAGGGTTGTGCGATATGGACAAAAAACATATCGCGATCTCTTTGATAATTTTGTGATTTCGATTTTAATCACAATTTTGACACACAGATATGTTTTACAGTCAAAAATGCATTCAGGATGAATTTGAAACATATTTCTAAAAGAAAACAAATCAGAGCTTTATCAAAAAGTTGTAACGTCTCTAGAACAGACATAAGTAAAAAATAATCACTATAGTAAAAGTGTAACACACTTTATAGACTTATGGCAAAAAATATATATAAATGAATAAATCCCGTGTCCAGGGACTTTTTTTGGCCATGCAATGTTCATAGAGCTCATTAATTGTAGCAGTGCGGTGTTGAAATATATTTGTTATACATTATACAGGTTCACACGTATACTCCGTCTGCAGTGTGTATACAGTATGTGTGAGCGGTGCAGAAGCATTAATGTAACGCGAATCACATTAAAATAATGCACGAGCGCGAATTTCTCCACTCACACTCAGATTTCCTTTGCTTTGTTACAAAACCAGACACGCATGCTCAGATACACGCTTTAGGCTATTATTCATTCATATATTACATTACTCTGCAACATTTTGTATTTGTAATTAAATTATTGTTTGTAGTAACTTAATATCACATTTTAATCATGCTGATTTTTGGAGAAAAACTGCAATGGCACTCTTCGTGTGATATTGATTAACTACATAAAATTATATAAATATATACATTTTCTAACCCCCATATCTTGAATTTTGTGATCATTCACATGCATTCATAAAAGCATATGAATACACCGAATAATGCAGTGAAAGAACGCACTCAAAATGCACACGCACTAGTATGACTTCATCATGTAACTTTACATTAGCCTAGATGCTATTTTTGAATATACTTGATACTGTTAAAAGGCACATCATTAAAACACAAAATAGGAGTTCACACATCACACCTAAACACGCATGGAAAAGGTAATTAGAACTAGTTACTAAATTATTTAAAAATGCCTATCCATATACAGATAGCCTATGATTCGCTAACACCAAATGATTCGCGATCCTGCACCGAACTCCCGAACTGACTCAAATGATTCGCGAACCAGCTCCGATCTCCCGAAATGACTCAAATGATTCACGCTCCGAACTCCCAAACTGACTCAAATGATTCACGCTCCGAACTCCCAAACTGACTCAAATGATTCGCGAACCCGCTTTGAACTCCCGAACTGACTCAAATGATTCGCGAACCCGCTACGAACTCCCAAACTGACTCAAATGATTCGCTAACCCGCTCCGAACTCCCAAACTGACTCAAATGATTTGTGTTCCCCAAACTGACTCAAATGATTCATTAACCTGCTCCGAACTCCCGAACTGATTCAAATGATTTACGCTCCCAACACCCGAACTGATTCAAATGATCCGCGAACCAGCTCCGAACAACCAAACTGACTCAAATGATTCGCGATCCCCAAACTGACTCAAATGATTCGCGAACCCGCTCCGAACTCCCAAACTGATTCAAATGATTCACGCTAACATCTCCCAAACTGACTCAAATGATTCGCGAACCCGCTCCGAACTCCCAAACTGATTCAAATGATTCACGCTAACATCTCCCGAACTGACTCAAATGATTCGCGAACCCGCTCCGAACTCCCAAACTGACTCAAATGGTTTGTGATCCCCAAACAGACTCAAATGATTCGTGATCCCCAAACTGACTAAAATGATTCGCGAACTCGCTCCGAACCCCTGAACTGATTCAAATGATTCACGCTCCCAACTCCCGAACTGACTCAAGTGATTCGCGATCCCACTCCCAACTCCCAAACTAGTTCAAATTAAGATTTGCAAACCTGCTTTTAACTCCCAATGAATGTATATGTAGCAGATTAAATGTAAATGTATACATGTATATATTTTTTTTCAAAATGCTCCTGAGGATGATTGTACTCAACTTAAAAAAGAAAATATGAAGCGGACTGAAGTTCTTGTGTGTGTGTGTTTGTGATTGTTTTGAATTGTTTATTTTAACTTCATGAAGAAAGTTATTTCTGTGTTGTTTTCCAGTATAAATATTTAACATTCATTTACTAGTGATAAAAAATGACATCAGTTGAGTCTTGTTTTGTGACAAATGAAGTGCATTTATAGTGGTTTTATTGTTCTGACTCCATTGGCAGGCATTTGTTCTTGTTTAAACGTAAACTTACTTCGTTTTGACAGTTTCTCAGAACACAAGACTTCATTACTGATGTCGCTTTGCTTCTCTGACTGATTTAAGAGACCGTGCAGATGAGAGACGTCCTGATGGAGGAGAGACACGAGCACATTCTGTTCCAGACGCATCACACAGAAATAACCGTCTCCATGGCAACCGCCTCACCGAGGACCAGCAGCAGTCTGAATATGAGAACTATACAAACACCTGATCCAGAGAAACCAAACTAGTACAGCTACTAACCACCATCAACTAACTGACCCATACTAACACCAGTCTACAGCAGCGTCTGCTGACCAGGAGAGGAAGTGAGGATCAGTCAGCTGTCAATCATCACAAACACAAGAGGAGAACTGCAGAGAGGGAATATATATATATATATATATTGTGTTGTGAGGTAACTGGGAAATTAAAGAGGACTACAATGCCAACAAAATGAATAAAGTTGCCCCACAAAAAATGTCCTTAATGCATTTTTTGCTTTATATTTAACTATAATATATTAAGGCAATATCACAAGCAAGAGTGCATGATTGCAAATAAGATATTGTTTTCATACAATAATTAAATAAAGAAGAAGTTAATAGTAAGTGACACTGAAGACACGTGTCATATGAACTGGTGTTTCCACTGAAGTGATGCTCTTGCGCTGAAATCAAACAGCAAACAACAGAACGATGGTTTGTGTGAACTCTAAATGAGTCTCATGTTCTGTTTGTGTTTTTCCTCGTTCTCTTTTATTATCTGATGACTCACTGATTTATTAATAAAGATTCTGAACACAGACAAACACATCTGAGAGTGACTCTGTTTTTGGATCATGTGACGCTGTATTGAAGTGTGAAAAAGCCCACATGTGTGTGATTGTGTGTGTATCATGGACGTGGCGGCGTGACTCGGACACATGAAGGCGTGTTGAGAGCGTGTCTCGAGTGTGATTCAGTGACACACAGATATTTCACATTCACTCTTTCACTCAGCTGCTTCAGTGAAGATCAGTTCACTAAATATCAACGAATGAAAAAAAATGATGTTCTTTCTCAGAGTTTCTGTCTTGTTTTCCAGCACAAATACATTTACTGGATAAACAAAATGACTTAAGATATTAACAGTTTTCTGAAAAATTAATGTATGAAAATGAAGGGAGATTATGCTTAAAACAAGAACAAATATCTGCCTATGAAGACAGAAAAATAATTCAGACTGAAAAGAAGATTATTTTCATTTATATTAGAAGATATTTGTTCTTGTCTGAAGCAAAACCTCACTTAATTCTTATACATTTATGTAAAAAAATGAAGGTGTAGATATTTTCACTATATGTACCAGAAAACTATATTTTATTGTCATTTATTTGTACTGGAAAACAAAACAGAACTACTGAGGAGGAGCATTATTTTGCAGAATATCCTCATGGCAAGATCTAATGCGAAGATTTGATCAAAATCAATAATAGAAACAGTCCATGGGGAATCATAAAGTACTTATAACTTATAATAAATCAAATAAATGTATGTATGATCACAATGTTTAATGTGATCACAGTCTAACATCAAGTGAATCATTTAACAAACACATGAGAGAGCAACACACACGTCAAACTTTGTGTGTGTGTGTGTGTGTGAGAGTGAGTGAGTGAGTGTGTGTGTGTTTATAAGGGCTGACTTCACTGGAACAGGAAATGCACACAAATGAAACACCCACCACTTCCTGCTAGCGTGTCACTATGGTAACCCTCATCCCAGCTGACCTGCAGACTGACCGTTTACATCTGATGTGTGTTCAGTCCTTCAGCATCTGAACCTGCAGCGAGACGGACAACACTCATCCATCAGTCAAGCATTCATCTGATCAATATACAGTAAAAACTGTGAAATATTATTCTAATGTAAAACACTTGTTTTCTGTGTGAATCTGTGTTAAAGTGTAATGTATTTCTGTGATGCTCCGCTGTATTTTCAGCATCATTCCTCCAGTCTTCAGTGTCACATGATCTTCAGAAATCAGAATAATATGATGATTTACTGCTCAAGAAACATTTCTGATTATTAGCAATGTTGAACACAGTTGTGCTGCTCAATATTTCTGTGGAAACTGTGATGCATTGAATTTTTCAGGATTCACAGATAACTAGAAAGTTCAGAAGAACAGCGTTTATATGAAATAGAAATCTCAAATGCGTCCTTGTCAGATCTCAGAACAGTTGATGTGTCTCAGTCTGATCTCAGCTCACAGTAACAGTGAAGATGAACGAGGAGGCGGATGATATTCAGAGACAAGAGTGACAGTGTGACACCAGCAGGGGTCTCCACACACACACACACACACACACACACCTCCTGCAGGTCTGTGGTGTTTTCTGTGCACACTCAGACTCGACATGACCTGGAATCTGTATTCATGCACATCACTTCTCTTCTGGTAAACATGCGACACCTCATGAAGACCAAACACGAGCAGAATCTGAAGCGCTGAGTCACACTAAAGTGTGTGTGTGTAGGAGCAGAGTGTCCAGTACAGAGAAGGAGGAAGTGTGTGTTCTGCCTGATCACACACACTTCAGTTATGAGTATGAGCGAGTGTGAAACGAATGTGGTTCAATATGAGAAGAACAAATGTGTGTTACAGTAAGATCACATCTCAGCTGTTTATCACACACACACTTCTGAGAGGAACCCATTACCCACAATGCATCACTTACCGTAGTTTACGTCTCAGAATAACCCTTTTTGCATGACATCGATGATACGGAGAAACATGCATTTGTCTGTTTGATCAGTGGGATTTATTTTCTACTATTTCATTCAAATGTATTTGAATTTTATCATTGTTTTATTAACATTACTGATAATTTATTAGTAGTATAATGGAGTCTAGTTTAGTAATGCAAAGCATTTCTCATCAAATAATATGGATTTTAAAGAAATAGTTCAGCCAAAAAGAACATGTGCTGAGATGTGTTCACCTTCAGGTCATCAGAGATCAGGAGGAGTTTGTTTCTTCATCAGGTTTGGAGAAATATAGCATTGCATCAGTGTCTCATCAATGGATGCTCTGCAGTGAATGGGTGCCGTCAGAATCCATAATAACACTTCAGTGAAGAAGTGCATCTGCTGTTGTCTCTCACATCTCACATGTGGAACACAAAGGGTTAATCCCTTTAGTACTGGTATAATTACTACACAGATAGTATTGCTGGCTAAAATAACAAGTTGCATAATTTGAGCAAAAATGTAGCAGGACATGAAGTTTATGAATAATATGTGGAGTAAATGCAATATTTCCCTGTAATAAAGCCGATCAATAATTTATTGATCTGGATCAATTTCTCTTTTTCTCTTTCAGGATCATGAGACTCATTCATGAAGCAGATAAACGTGTTTGTGGACTCGAGAGACGCCATCAACATATTCAGAGTCCATTGATCTGGAAAAAGTTCAAAGGTCAAAGGTCAAAGTTCACCGTTCAGACGGAGAGTGGAGCTCAGGGTCAGTAAAGCCTGATGATGATTGAGCGCATCTGAATGTGACCGTCATGCTGGAGGTCAAGGGTCAGCGGGAGGTTGGGTTGGCTGTCTGAGGGCCTTTATAAAGCCTCATGTGTCATTATTGTGTGACAGGCGTGACGGACCTGAGATCCACACCAGACACGCAGTTATTATTAGACACGTCTGATGTGGACCGACTGCGATTAAACAAACCACAGCTGATGAAATTATTCTTTACTCATTCAATGTGAGGAAGCATCTAAATGTGAGCCAATTATAAGAAGGAAAATATGTTTAGAAATGTCTTAGTATTGTTTTGTTTTCGTCAATATAGTACAAGTCTCTTAATATAAAAAAATATTGTCATTAATAAGAATAGATGCATGTCTGTCTCTTCATGAATGGTTGATTATTCAGAAGTGGAATCTGGACACTATTCTAAGATCAATAATGACAGATTAACTTTAACAAATTAAACTTTTGGAATACACACTCACTCACACTCACTCACACACACACACACACACACACACACACACACACACACACAGACACAGACACAGACACAGAGACACACACACACACACACACACACACACACACACACACACACACACACACACACACACACACACACACACACACACACACACACACACACACACAGACACAGACACAGACACAGACACAGAGACACACACACACACACACACACACACAGACACAGACACACACACACACACACAGACACAGACACAGACACAGAGACACACACACACACACACACACACACACTCACACTCATGCACACACAAACGCACACACACACAATGCAATGAAACTATCAGTTCTTTTTTATTGTCATTTTGAAAATGTGAGATGACAGATGAAGTTCAAGAAGTACAAGTATCATTTTCCTTAAATGAAATGAAAATGAAATTGCATGTTGTATAATAGGAACTATAACATTTTTTAAACGTCATGTCATTTACATGTTTTAACACAAATTATTAACAAGGTATTACCTACAAATATACTCTATGAGGTAAATAATGAAAATAATTTATTAACTGTGATTATTTGAATTGAAAGGTAATTTTTATAATAATAAAATAATTATGAGACGCAACATTAAAAACTAAATCAACACAAACCGAAATAGAAACACATGGTTACTCAGCTGACTCTCTCTCTCTCTCTCTCTCTCTCTCACACACACACACACACACACACAGACAGAGAGATCTTACTGTCTATATGAGGATTTATTACATTTATTCTGATCGTTATTTCACTGACAGAAGTTCATCTGCAGTATTACTGTCATTAAGAGAAAAGAAAAGAATCTATAACGTCTCACTGTTACTGATGTTACAAAAACAACTGATAGCAGCTCTCAGTGATATGTGTCGTGTGTCCGCTATAATAACAGCAACATTCACAAATGCTTACAGATCAAGCGGGAACCCAGTGTGCCTGTAGCTTTCTTGATTTCAGTTTTATCATGTAATAGAAAGTCTAAGGCCTTCTCAAGCCGAAGGGCAAACTCATCTAATCTGAGGCCTATTATGCATCAAACTAAGATTGATGTAAAGACACCAAGTGCTGCCATCAAGTTAGCACTTTTAAACATTCGCTCACTAAAAAAATAAATCATTTCTAATCAATGACTTTATAACCACAAACAATCTGGATTTTATGTTTCTAAATGAAACATGGCTAGAAGACAGCTGCAGTGCAACAATCCTAAATGGAGCAGCCCCTCCTAACTTCACTTACATGAGTGCTTGCAGGACTGTTAGGAGAGGTGGGGGTGTATCTGCTCTATTTAAAGATGTCTATCAATGCAAGCAAGTGTCATTTGGTCAGTACTTATCTTTCGAATATCTAGGGATTGTGCTGAAAGGTGCTCCACGCATTCTGTTTTTATTATTTACAGGCCTCCAAAATACTCTCCAGCCTTTGTTGAAGAGTTCACAGAAATGTTATCAATGATTTCCTCAGAGTTTGACTGTTTTGCAATTGCAGGGGATTTTAATATTCACATAGATAATGCAGAAAACAAAACTACAAAAGAAATGATAACGGTTCTAAACACCTTTGACCTGATTCAGCATGTGCATGGACCCACACACAAAGGTGGACACACTCTAGACTTAATCATCAGTAGGGGTCTAAACATTTCATCCATTGTTATTAAGGACATAGCACTATCTGATCACTTCTGTATTTTCTTTGATATATTGATCTCTGCTACCACTGAATCTAGATCTGTCTCTGTCAGAAGGAGATGATTAAACGAGAACACAAGTGTACTATTTACAGGCTATATCTTTAACACCAAGCATTTCTGCAGACTCTGTTGATATTCTCCTTGATTCCTTCAACTCAAAAGTTAAGAATGTTATTGATGATATTGCACCAATAATAGTCAGTAAGAAACCAAACAGACAGAAATCAGTTTGGAGAAGTTCAACAGCAGTTCAGACTATGAAAAGACAATGCAGAAAAGCCGAGCGGATGTGGAGGAAGACGAAACTTGAAATTCACTATAGCATCTATAAAGACAGCCTTCATGCTTTTAATGTGAAACTAGCCACTGCTAGACAGAACTTCTTCTCAAACCTTATAAACAGTAACTTAAATAACACTCGTACTCTTTTTGCCACTGTTGAGAGACTGACAAACTCCCCAAGTCAGATTCCCAGTGAAATGCTCTCAGACAACAAATGCAACGAGTTTGCTTCTTTCTTTTCTGAGAAGATCATAAATATCAGGAAGGTGATTAGCACATCCTCAAGTTATGCAGAGGTCAAACAGATTAGGCCACAATATCAAAAAAGATACTATGTCTATTTTTGAAACAATTGATGGCAAAATTCTGGAAGACATAGTGCAGCACCTGAAATCATCTTCAAAAGTGTGCTTGACTGCTTAAAAGCAGATCTCTTAGAAGTGGTGAATGCCTCATTTCTTTCTGGAACATTTACAAACTCCCTAAAAACTGCAGTTGTTAAGCCCCTCCTGAAAAAGACCAATCTTGATAACACAATTTTTGAGCAATTTCAGACCAATATCTAATCTTCCTTTTATAGGCAAAATTATAGAAAAGTTAGTTTTTAATCAGCTGAACAAATACTTAAACTCAAATTTTCAATCTGGTTTCCGACCGCATCACAGCACAGAGACAGCACTCATTAAGATAATAAATGATATTCGCTTAAATTGTGACTCTGGCAAAATATCGGTGCTGGTATTGCTAGATCTCAGTGCTGCGTTTGACACTGTCGATCATAACATACTACTAGAGAGACTGGAAAACTGGGTCAGGCTTTCTGGGATGGTACTCAAATGGTTCAGATCATACTTAGAAGGGGGAGGCTATTATGTGAGTCTAGGAGGAGAGCACAAGTCTAAGTGGACGTCCATGACATGCGGAGTTCCACAAGGCTCGGTTCTAGCACCGCTGTTGTTTAGCTTGTATATGCTTCCACTAAGTCAAATAATGAGAAAGAACCGAATTGCCTATCACAGCTATGCTGATGATACCCAGATTTACCTAGCCTTATCTCCAAATGACTACAGCCCCATTGACTCCCTCTGCCAATGCATTGATGAAATTAATAGTTGGATGTGCCAGAACTTTCTTCAGTTAAATAAGGAAAAAACTGAAGTCATTGCATTTGGAAACAAAGATGAAGTGTTCAAGGTGAATGCATACCTTGACTCTAGGGGTCAAACAACTAAAAATCAAGTCAGGAATCTTGGTGTGATTCTGGAGACAGAGCTTAGTTTCAGTAGTCATGTCAAAGCAGTAACTAAATCAGCATACTATCATTTAAAAAACATTGCAAGAATTAGATGTTTTGTTTCCAGTCAAGACTTGGAGAAACTTGTTCATGCCTTCATCACCAGCAGGGTGGACTATTGTAATGGGCTCCTCACCGGCCTTCCCAAAAAGACCATTAGACAGCTGCAGCTCATCCAGAACGCTGCTGCCAGGATTCTGACTAGAACCAGAAGATCTGAGCATATCACACCAGTCCTCAGGTCCTTACACTGGCTTCCAGTTACATTTAGGATTGATTTTAAAGTACTTTTACTCGTATATAAGTCACTAAATGACCTAGGACAGAAATATATTGCAGATATGTTCACTGAATATAAGCCTAACAGAGCACTCAGATCATTAGGATCGAGTCAGTTAGAAATACCAAGGGTTCACACAAAACAAGGGGAGTCCTCCTTTAGTTACTATGCTGCCCGCAGCTGGAATCAGCTTCCAGAAGAGATCAGATGTGCTAAAACACTAGTCACATTTAAATCTAGACTCAAAACTCATCTGTTTAGCTGTGCATTTATTGAATGAGCACTGTGCTATGTCCGAACTGATTGCACTGTATTTTCACTGTTTTTTTTTAATGTAAAATCATTTTCTAACTGTTTTTAAATTCATTTTAAGTAAATGTCTTAATCATTTTAAAAGTTTTAAAATTGCTTGTTTTAATTTTTGTTATTACTTTTCTTCATGATTATTTTACTTTCTTTTATGTAAAGCACTTTGAATTACCATTGTGTATGAAATGTGCTATATAAATAAACTTGCCTTGCCTTGATTAATCATGCAGCTCAAAGAATTATGGGTAGAATCTCTCATCAGCCTATTTTTATTCATCAACACAGTTTCACTGATGATCCAGAACCAACACTAAACCCAGGATAGAGCGGCTGAGTGAATGTGGTCTGGACTGTGAGGATGAGGCTCATTGTGTCAGAGACGCTGTAGAAGGACAGAGTTCCTGCTCTGTGATCCACAAACACTGCTATTCTCCTGCTGATGGGCTTCACAGAGAGAGCAGTCACTCTGTTATTGTGTATGAGTGAGTAACTGTCAGGGGAACAGAACAAACCCCAGGACTGATCATTATATCCAAACATACACTCAATACCTCCCTTCCTGCCGATGCTCTTATATGACACTGACATACACACACGTCCGCTCCACTCAATTTCCCAGTAACAGCGTCCACACACACTCTCTCTACACAACACCTGAGGCCACAGATCAAATATGTCTGGATTACCAGGATACGGCTGGACTGTGTTAGTGTTAGTGATCGTTCTGTTGTTCTCAGACAGACAAAGGAGTTTATTCAATGTGTTCAGATCCAGAGTGAGCTGATGGGAATCTGATGGAGATAAAACACATCAGAATCAGGAATTATGAATCTGTTTGATCTCTTCATGTTAGGTGTATCATCAGTGTCTCAGATGAACAGATATCTGTGCACATCATCATTTATAAAACTCTTCTTTCTCCTTCTACAGGAAGAACATGAACACACAGAAGTTGTTATGCTTGTTTTCTTACTGACTTACATTGAAGGAAGTCGCTCCTGATCCTGATGAATGCAACTGTGGAAATCAACAGACATGAACAGTGTGATTCTCATGATCCTGTATCTATTCCTAACACATTTCTAATATGATGTTCTCCATGATATGAGATGATGATGGACTGGTATCTGAGAGCAGATGAATCTCCAGGACTTTACCTCTGTCTAAAATCTTCTTGAGATCCTCTTTGCAGAAATCCTCCAGTTTGTCTCTCATCTGATGGACAGATTCGCTCAGAGCATCAGAAGAGACGAGAGAACTGAAGAGATCATAATTTCTGTCTGTAGATTCAGGAGGTGCTGAGAGAGACTGGAAACTCTACAGAAAACAGAAATCAAACTCATCAGCTCCACACTTCACTCAGTAACCTTCAGGAACATCAGATTTGATCTTTAGTAACTCTCCTCCTCGAGTAACTGAATATAAATATAAATATATTGGGGCAAATATTTGCTAGTCTTCATAATACCTGATCTCACCAGTAGTCTAGATTAGAATTAAACAAGCACATTATTTTACAGGACATGGATTTCTAAAAATTATTTCCAGAGAATGCCATTTCTGAAAGCTGAAAGCCATTTGTAAGTGGCGTCTCTTTCAGAAGAAGATCAGATCAGACTGTCTCTGTCAAAGCAGAATCTGCTCAAGTCCACTATGAACCTGTTCTTCTAGATGTGTGTTACCTGCAGGAACTGGATGTGATCCTGTGTGTGTGAAAGCTGCTCCAGCTCAGCGTCTCTCCTCCTCAGATCATTGATCTCCTGCTCCAGTCGCTCCAGTCGTTCTTCAGCTCGACTCACTGCAGTCTTTTCCTGATCTCTGATCAGTCGTATCAGCTCAGAGCGGCTTCTCTCAATGGAGCGAATGAGCTCAGTAAAGATCCTCTCACTTTCCTCCACTGCTGTCTGTGCAGAGCGCTGTTAGGACACACAGTGATTCAGCTTCAGTGAGTCTGAACTGAGACGGAGACAAACTTCTCTTCTTCTCCAGACTCACCTTATGAAACTCCACAGTCTCTCTCAGCTGCTGGAGATCTTTCTCTCTCTGCTGGATTCTCTGCTGGAACGTCTTCTGAGTCTCCTTCAGCTGCTTCTGCAGGACAAACAGATGATAGTCAATCTGACAGAAAACTACTGCCACTAAATCATCATGTGAACAGATGATTCCAGGAATAGTGGAGCTGATAACTAACGTCTGTAGGTTCAAACTCCAGAAAGGATGACTGACCATTAACCACTATCATACATGAATTATCATGAAGGTTAAGGTCTGTTTCGCAGAAGTGTATTATAAAAGTGAAACTGACACAGACGTAGAGCTTCTGACTGATAGTGTTTCGGCTGATTATTAAAAATACAATAGATGATAGTGTTTCGGCTGATTATTAAAAATACAATAGATAAACTAAGTGAAGCAATAAATTACTGAAATCATCTGGATTCTGTTAGATTTACTGAATACAAGTCATCTGTCACTGCATTTAACTTGTATTTTGACGGACAGAAGTATATATAAGACTTCTGCTTAATGTAATTCTGTCAGACATGCAAAATAAATCTAATGTATTGTCACATACGGTGATACAGGAAATGAGGAGAGATCCAAATGCAGGTATGAGATTTTATTAAAGGGCAAATCCAAAGGGTAAACAGTCCAGGCAGGGTCAAAAACAGAGAATCCAAACATAAACAAGAACACACAGCAAGGGCAAGACTATGGATTAACATGAACATTAGACAAGGACTCCGTGACACAGACTCAGACAGACCGGGTATAAATACACAGAAGGATGATGAGGGAACTGGAGACAGGTGGGGAACAATCAATTAACTTAAACAAGGAGGAAGGTGACCAAATAAGGGAACAGGAAGTGATAAGGTGACAGACACCGTGGGAAAGGAGGACACCTAGTGGAAACCCAGGGAACACAACCCAGACAGTGTGACAGTACCCCCCCTCTACGGAGCGGCTCCCAGACGCTCCACGATAGACACAAAACAGAGACCAGGAGGGAGGTGGACAGGTGGAGGCTCAGGGGGATGGACGGAGGGCCAGAAAAGAAAAACATGAGGAACAGGCACCAGAATGTAAACACAAAACAGGGAGACCAGGAGGGAGGAGGACCGAAGGAGGTTCAGGGGGTGGGACGGAGGGCCAGGCTCACAGAGGGGAACATACAGAAAAAAAGAAACACAAAACAAAAGTCCATGAAGGACATTACGTGGCGCCCACCAGGGCGGAACAGAAGACCACCACAACCATGTGATCAGGGCGGAAGCCCCCCCAGGGCGGAGCAGAAGACCACCACAACCGTGTGGCCGAGGCCAGAGTCCTCCAGGGTGGGGCAGAAGACCACCACAACTGTGTAGTCAGGGCAAGAGCCACCCAGGGCAGAGCAGAAGACCACCACGTCCTTGTGGTTGACGTCAGAGTCCCCCAGGGCGGAGCAGAAGACCACCACAATCGTGTAGTCAGGGCTAAAAACCACCCAGGGCGGAGCAGAAGACCACCACGTCCTTGTGGTCGACGTCAGAGTCCCCCAGGGCGGAGCAGATGACCCCCACGTCCCTGTGGTCGATGCCGGAGTACCCCAGGGTGGAGCAGAAGACCACCACAACTGTGTGGTCCGGGCGGAAGCCTCCCAGGGCAGAGCAGAAGACCACCACACCCCTGTGGTTGAATCCGGAGTCCCCCAGGGCGGAGCAGACCTCCGTGCGGCCGGACCAGTGGAACGACAAAGCTCTGGTAAACCCCTGGTGTTTTTACTGGACTCCAGAAGATCGGTGCTGGCCTGACTCTGCTCGCGAAGATCATTGGTGACTGGCACTTGTTCATGAAGATCACCGGTGACTTGACTCAGTCCTTGAAAATCACCAGTGACTTGACACAGTCCTTGAAGATCAACAGGGACTTGACTCTGTCTTTGAAGATCACCAGTTACTTGACTTGACTCTGAAAGGTCAACGGTGACCAGCCTTGTCTCTGGAAGGTCCTCGGGGACTAGCCCTTACTCTGGAAGGTCAGCGGTGACTAGCCCTGACTCTGGAAGGTCAGCGGTGACTAGCCCTGACTCTGGAAGGTCAGCAGTGACTAGCCCTGACTCTGGAAGGTCAGCGGTGACTAGCCCTGCCACCTGACTCGACTCTGGAGAGTTCACTGTAACCTGACTCAACTCTGGAGAGTTCACTGTAACCTGACTCGACTCTGGAGGGTCAACTGGAACCTGACTCGACTCTGGAGGGTCAACTCGAACCTGACTCGACTCTGGAGGGTCAACTGGAACCTGACTCGACTCTGGAGTGTCAACTGGAACCTGACTCGACTCTGGAGGGTCAACTGGAACCTGACTCGACTCTGGAGGGTCAACTGGAACCTGACTCGACTCTGGAGAGTTCACTGGAGCCTGACTCACCTCTGGAGAGTTCACTGGAGCCTGACTCGACTCTGGAGAGTTCACTGGAGCCTGACCCGACTCTGGAGAGTTCACTGGAGCCTGACCCGACTCTGGAGAGTTCACTGGAGCCTGACTCGACTCTGGAGAGTTCACTGGAGCCTGACTCGACTCTGGAGTGTTCACTGGTGCCTGACTCGACTCTGGCGACCACCTGGTGTTGTGGCGCTGGGCTGGTGGTCATCTTGGGCTGTGGCGCTGGACCGGTGGCCATTTTGGGCAGTGGCACTGGACCGGCGGCCATCCCACCGGAAGGGACAGGAGTGGCTGGGGGATCCAACAGAAGCCTATGCTGCAAATAAGAGACAAACTCCCAGAATTCCAGTGTCTCTAAATTTGCCATCTCCTCCTGAGACACTGGATCATCCAGCTCGCCATTGAAATAGTCCTTTAGGGCCGCATCGTTGTATCCCATACCCTCGGCCAGGGACCAGAAGACCTGTGCCAGGGCACCCACTTCATTGCCCTCTTGGCGGAGGGCGGTCAACAGAAGATACCTTGTTCTCCGCTCCGCCATCTTGGCTGGGGAACGGAAAAAACGACATACCGCTGGATCTCGTGTTGACGGAGTCGTTCTGTCACGTACGGTGATACAGGAAACGAGGAGATATCCAAATGCAGGTATGAGATTTTATTAAAGGGCAAATCCAAAAGGTAAACAGTCCAGGCAGGGTCAAAACCAGAGAATCAAAACATAATCAAGAACAGACAAGAACACACAGCAAGGGCAAGACTATGGATTAACATGAACATTAGACAAGGACTCCGTGACACAGACTCAGACAGACCGGGTATAAATACACAGAAGGATGATGAGGGAACTGGAGACAGGTGGGGAACAATCAATTACCTAAAACAAGGAGGAAGGTGACCAAATAAGGGAACAGGAAGTGATAAGGTGACAGACACCGTGGGAAAGGAGGACACCTAGTGGAAACCCAGGGAACACAACCCAGACAGTGTGACATGTATCTCTTGCACTGGCTACTGTGTATAGACCACCATATTCACGTTGATAATATAAATGATGCATTAGGACTTGCATTTACTGACCTAAAAAACTCTTCTGTAGTTAAGTAAAATGTCACCGGGCCCACTCATCATTTTAATCATACACTAGATTAAATTATATTGCATGGAATCGATCTTACTGATATAGATATTGTACCTCAAAGTGATGATGTTACAGACCATTTCCTTGTATCGTGCATGCTGCGTATCACTGATATTAACTATATGTCTCAGTGTTACCGTCTGGGCAGAACTATTGTTACAGTCACCAAAGACAGATTAGCAAATAACCTGCCTGATCTATCTCAACTGCTATTTGGAACCATAAATACACATGAACTAGACGAAATGTTTGGCAACATTGGCACTATTTTCTCTAATACATTAAATGCTGTTGACCCCTTCAAATTGAAAAAGGTAAGAGAAAAACATACTGTGCCATGGTATAACAGTAATACTCACTGTCTCAAGAAAGTAACTCGTAGTCTTGAACGCAAATGGAGAAAAACTAACTTGGAATTTTTAGAATTGCATGGAAACACAGTATGTCCAGCTATAGACAGGCTCTAAAAACTGCTAGGGCAGAGCACATACACAACTCATAGAAAATAACTAAAACAATATAAGGTTTTTATTTAGCACAGTGGCTAAATTAACAAATTACCAGACGCTACATGATTCAAATATTCCACCAACGTTTCATAGTAACAACTTTGATTTTCTTCACTGATAAAATAGATAACATCAGAAATACAATAACAAATGTAGATTCTACAGCGTTTAATATATCAGTGCTGCAGTGCTTTACAACTATAGGACAGGAAGAGCTAGATAAACTTATCACTGTATCTTAACCAACAACATGTTTACTAGATACTGTACCCACTAAATTACTGAAATAGTTGTTACCTGTAGCCGAAGAACCGCTTCTCAGTATCATTAACTCGTCGTTATCTTTAGGTCATGTCCCAAAACTATTTAACCCTTGTGCATTGTTCAAATTCACTACCCTTTCGTTATGTTCGTGATGAAAACATCCACTCAATTAAACTGCTGTAAAAATGTGTCAGATTCATATTTTTTCTAAAATGTTTTTGCATAGATCTGTTAATCAACTTCAGTCCTGATCAAATCTACCAAATGTTTTTTTTTTTAAATCCAAGATTTTAATTCTTTAATTGCCAAGAACATAAATGTTGTCACTGATTTTGGGGAAAAAACACACAAAATGACTTATTTTCAATATAAAAGTAAAAAGTGGCTGGATTTTTTAAAAACTTTTTATAACAGTCTTGGGCATGTCAAAGATTAGTAGCAACATTGGCTTTGATGCATTTTTAGTTTTTGTGCAGCATTAGATTTAAATGTTTTCTACCTAATTTGTTGTTGGTGGCTGTTTTTGCCCCATTGACTTCTATTATAACTACATTTTTGGATTGCAAAGCCATGACACCATATAATCATGCATTCTTGATTGTTTGTGGTTTTCCCTTTTGGGAAGAGGTAAAATTTGTTATTTTTACAGTTGATCACTAGGTGGGACCATCAACCCTTTAGATAGGCCTGTCTATATCCAGACCAGATGGTGGATCAGCCCCTAGAAAGGACCTCTACAGCCCTGAAAGCAGCGGAGACCAGGACAACTAGAGCCCCAGATACAGATCCCCTGCTGTGGCGAGTGGGGTGAGGCCGAGAGCCGTGGAGACGGAGCAAGGCTGGTGGAGTGATTGGAAATGACCGACACCTGCTCGACCCACCGGTCTCGAGTCCCACGGAAGAGATTGGAAGGATTAAAAAAGAGGAGCGACGACAGTGAAGGACGAGAGAGGACCAGGCCTGGACTTTATTTTGTGCTTGGTTTTTATTTGTGCGCGACAGTCGTCCGCGAGTGGATGTTTTGTGTTTATTTTGTTATTAAAGTTGAGATTTTGATTGTCTGCTGGTTCACGCCTCCTTCTTCCCATGATTGTGAAGTTTTTATTGCTACACTGGTGCCGAAACCCGAGAGAAGGAGGGATGCGCTGCTTAAGATCCCTCGCCGCTGGGGTGAACCCGCGGTGACATCAAGCTAGGGGAATAAGTGTGCCGCAATGGACGTTCAAGGCGGTGGGCTGGAGTTAGTTGCTGGAGACGGAGGAGCTTGCTGCCGTCCACCCGTGATGTCGAGGGGCAGCTGCCATCCATGAGGGAGCGAGGAGTCGCCTCCATTTGCCATCATCATCTATGGGGAGCAGCAGGGAATGGGGGACTCCTGCCGACTGCCCAAAATCAGAGGAGCCATCGCCGTCCATCGAGGTGCGTCCAGTACCACCGCCAGGCACCGAGGAGGATTTCACCCAGCTGGTGGAGGGCCGAACGGCAGTGCGTCTGGAAACCGGAACTTATTGTTTTTTTTGTTCTCTCTCCCCTCTCTCGTCTCTGTCACTTTTCATCCTTCCATGTCCTTTTCTCTTGCCTCGTCTGTCCTACCCCCAGGTTCCCGCAGGTCACCCTGAGCGGTCCCCCCTGTGGGGGGGGGGGGGTACAGTGCAGTCTCATGGGTACTCCCCGCGAGGGTCTGTCGCACTGTTTTGTGTTTATTTTGTAATTAAAGTTTTTGTTTGAATGTCTGCCGATTCCCCCCTCCTCCTTCCCACGATTATGACGTTTTTATTGCTACACATGTTAAGACCACCAGGACAAGACCACAGGAAACAGATGATTCCTCTGCACAATCTGACTTTGCTGCAGCCTGGAATTGAGCTACTGATTTCATCTGGTCTGAGGAGAATTTGCCCCCCAACTGAAAAGGTTTTTTTCTGTCACCGATGGGGTTTTGGTTCCTTGCTGCTGTTGCCTCTGGCTTGCTTAGTTGGGGACACTTCATTTACAGCGATATCGTTGACTTGATTGCAAATGTTTGCACTGATACTATTTAAACTGAACAGAGATGACATCACTGAATTCACGGATGAACTGCCTTTAACTGTCATTTTGCATTATTGACACACTGTTCTACTAATTAATGTTGTTCAGTTGCTTTGACACAATCTTTTTTGTTTAAAGCAGTATATAAATAAAAGTGACTTGACTTGACATACACATAGTTACCACTACACATTCTACATTATGTTAACTTATATATGCATAAAAATATGCTGAGGTGCCACAGATTTTACATGAACTGGATACAGAATATGTCATGGATTTGCATTGGATGGTATGAAGTAGTAGCAGGTAGATAAGCGAATTTGACCATGACATTGGAGCTTGTGTGTGGTTGTACAGTCATGTGTGTACAGGGAGTACAGGAGCGGGCTGAGGACACAGCCCTGAGGAGCACCAGTGTTGAGGGTCAGCGGGGATGATATATTGTTGCCCATTCTAACCATCTGACTTCTGCCTATCTGGAGTCATTAAATCACCATGTTAAGAGATGAATCCAGGAACAGTGGAGAATTGATAACTAAAGGCAGTAGGTTCAAACTCCAGAAGAGATGACTGATCATTAACTAATATCATACATGAATTATCATGAAGGTTAAGGTCTATTTCACACAAGCACAAGTATCATAAAAGTGAAACTTACGCAGACATCGAGCTTCAGACTGACAGTGTTTTTGCGTTCTAAGAAATTAATGTAATTCAGTGGCGCCTCTAAACAGACAATAGATGAACTAAATGAAGCTATAAATGACTGAAATCATCTGGATTCTGTCAGATTTACTCAACACAAAGTCATCTGTCACTACATTTAATTTGTATTTTGACTGACAGAAGTATTTTTTTGTGTGTGAAAGAACGGTTGAATAGTTCATTCCGTTATTCTGTTGTTTAACCAAAGTCTATTACAGGAAAGATTGTGCTGATAAAGATTAACAGTGCATTTTCAGGATACAGTGAAACTCTTCTTGCAGCTGTTCTTTTCTGCTGTTGTGTGATGTGTGAATGCTGTGAGCTCTTCATATTGTGCTGATATAAACACATATGAAACGAGTATCAGCAATATATCATCAGTGTCTAGTGTTAAATACCTGTTTCTCTGTCCTTTGTGCTGCAGCTGATACAGTGTAGTGGTTTTTATGTTCATCCATCGTACACAGCACACATATACACTTCTGATCAGTGTGACAGAAAACCTCAAGGATCTTGTCATGTTTCTGGCAGATCATTTCCTTCAGTCGTCCAGTGGCTTCAGTCAGATTGTGTCTCTTTCCTCTAAAGAAACTCTCATGTTGTTCGAGGTGATTCTGACAGTAAGAGTTCAGACACACCAGACAGGACTTGACGGCTCTGTATTTTCTTCCAGTACAGACGTCACACTGCACATCTCCAGCTCCAGCGTCACAGTCATCAGAGAGTCTGGTCTTCTTCAGTTTCTCCACCATTTCAGCCAAGATAGTATTTTTAGCTAAAGCAGGTCTTGGACTAAAGGTCTGTCTGCACTGAGGACAGCTGTAGACTCTCTTCTGATCCTCCTGATCCCAGCAGTCTGTAATACAGCTCTTACAGTAACTGTGTCCACAGGGAATAGCCACTGGATCCTTCAGGAGATCCAGACACACTGGACACATGAACTCCTTCTGATCCACCGAAATTCTGGCTTCTGCCATTTTACTGCAGAAATACTGAGACACATACACTCAACAGCTCAACTGATACATTAGTTTCTCTTTCCCCGAACTTATGTGATTCTGTTTCCTGGTTCTGTGTTTGAGTGACGTGTGTAAAACAGGTGTGTCTGTGAGTCTGTAAAGCAGGTTCCTCAATCCTGTTTCTTCTACACACCTGACTGTCATTAAAGTAAACACAAAGTCCAAGCATGTTCAAGTTCAAAACGGTGCGCAACGTTTTGATACGATTTCCCTTCTGAACGTCATGTTTCCTGGAAACAGCGTGCACTGGTGTGCAACGGGGTTTGAGATGCGTTTTCTCTTGTTTGGTGGGTGTGTCTGAACTGCAGTCCAATCAGCAGCAACATGTATATAAAGCACGCGGTATTAAAGTGAACTTGCACAGTGGCTTCAAGGAAAATAATGTACAAATGTGTTCGTTGCAGCTCGGTAAAGGCAACAACTGAGGATATTAGAAGACATGTTTGTCGTAAGTTTTAATGTAAAAATATAGGGTATCAACATAATGATGTAGTTGTTTATATTTTTAGCTTCATTGCAAGTGTATGACATTTGGTATAGAAATAAACAATGGTAATTAAGTGCTTTTCCTACAAATGAGAAAGAAAATACAGGGTATTAAAACCATTTGAACTACAAATAAAGTCAGTATGTGAGGCTAAATAGATGGCTCCGAAAATTCTTCACAAAGAACACAAATAATGGCCTTCTCAGCTGCCATAGTTGCAACACTTGCGTCTTCAGAACAGTGTGTTCTACGTAATACTGTTTCTGTTTAAAAAACGTTGTGCAACGTTTTGTCGGGGCTGAACGCAGCCCTGGACTAGTTGATTCAAGTGCTTTTAATTATAGATTAAATTAAACTTAATGATAAAATGACTCTCCTGGACTTGTCAGGATCCTGCCCTGACATTCCTGTCCATATTGTTTCTGTTTCATGTTTCTTTGTTTGTTTTGTGTCTAAGCACATGGTTCTGTCTTTGGTCATGTTTGCCATGTGCTCCTCTTGTCCCACCTCCTTGTTACCCCTGGTCATGCCCTCTTGTTTAGCCCTTGTCTGCTTGATTGTTTTCACCTGATCCTCATGTGTACTGCACTATATATTGGGCTCTCTTTCCTTGTGTCTCTGCTGGTTCATTTTTGGTGTTTACCTGTTTTTTGGGCAAGAATTTATCCTTTTGATCTCTTGTCTAGTTATTCTATATCCTCGGTTCCTTTTTGGCCTTTTAGTTCGATCTAGTTCTTGTTTTTTGATTGTGCACTTCCTAATCTAGTTTTTGTCTTTCTTTTTTCTTTAGGGTTTCATTTACTCAGTTTGAGAGTGCAGTTACTTTTTGGATCCTGACTTTTTGTTTTTAAACTCTGATTTATTTCTTTGGATAGTTTTGGTTATTTTGCCTTTGTTCACTCTTTGTTTTCAATTGTCTGTGTCGTTTTGAGTCTAGTTTTGTTTTTGTGTATTGTCCTGTCTTGCCCCCACTCAGATTTCCTGTCCACTGAACCCCACTGCCTGAAAGCAGCTCACCTCTCTCACGTGTCAAGTCTCGTGAGTCTTTACCTGGTGACTAGACTGGTGACATTTGAGTTTCACTCGTAGCTACGGGTTTCCTGTGTCTGCCTGGCCCTTCCTCTGGAGCTGCCTCCTCTGTGCTCGAGCCCGTGGTCATCTCGGACTGTCTCTGTGGTCATCCCTCCTGCTTGTATTGTTGTCTGCCCTGCCCATCTGTTTGAACCGTTTCACTGCAAATTCCCCCAGCTGTTCCAGTCTACGTTTTGTTAATAAAATAGCCTTGTCTGCTCATTCTTCATTTGGGTCCCATTTCTTGCAGAGCCCTGAAAGAACGAACCAGCCAGCGTGGGACCCAGCAATGAGCATCCGTATTGTTCCTCCCAGTACCTCTAAGGGGAGACTGGCACTCCAACAGGCAGTGGCATCGCTCCGCCAGCAGGGCCGGGAGGTTGTTTCATTTGCCCAGTTTTTCTGGACCATGGCAAGGGGCTTGGAGTATCCGGACTCCACTCTAAAGGAGGCTTTTAATCTCTGTTTGGATGATCCCCTACCACAATGGGAGATGGAGCAACTAAGAGGCATAGATTATTGGACATTTTCTAAATATTTTCACCATCGTAAAGACTGGCAGATTCTTACACCCCCAGAGTCTGCCTGCAGGGACCATTCCACCTTCCCTCCCATGCCGAGTCAAATTCAAGACCCTATTCCATCTACGTTGAAGCGTAGACTGAGGAGGAAGAGAGCTGCCCAGAACGCTGTATCAGTAGCAGAGCCAGTTAGATCTGCCCTTGCCACACCATAGGCCGGTCGTGCCCACGCCATTGGGCAGTTGTGCCCACGCCAGTCAGTCTAGAGCCGGTCGTGCCCACGCCAGTCAGTCCAGAGTTGTTTCAAAGTGTTGAAGTCACCCCAGAAACTGAAAGCCATGCACATTTGAGCCCTCAAAGACGTAAGAAGAGGAGGGCACCCAATGTGCAGCCAAACACTCTTCTTTCAGAGGTCCCAAGCACACTGCGCCAAGAGGGCCTGAGTCAAGAGTTTGCCCGTCCATTGCCCCCTGAGGGTACTAGTCAGGTGCCCCAGACTCCAATGGTTCCAAAGGACCTGATTCTGATAGTCCCTCCTCCAGTGGTCCAGAAGGACCAGTGTCAGAGTTCTAACACATTGGTCCAGGAGGATCAGACTCAGTTGGTCTTGTATTCAGTGGGTCCAGAGGTATACAGTCTGGAACCAATCCCCAAGTTTGTCCAGTCTTCAGTCATTCCAGAGCCAGATTGCAGAGACCAACCTGCTCTCTTACCCTCACAGAGTCAAGTCCCAGATCATCTTCTGACTCCAAGGAAGTATAGGGCAAGAAGGATGAGTGCAGTCCAGAATGCTGCATCTGTCTCCGAGTCAGTCAAGTCCACTCCAGTTATTCCAGTGTTAAGCCAGCCTGCCACAGGCATTCCAGAGCCAATTATCCAGGTGGACCCTAGTCAGGTGGTCAAATATCCAGTGGTCCCAGAAGTATGTAACCTGGTGGAACCACACCCTAAGCTGCCCACTTCAACAGCTGTCTCTCCCCTAGAGAAGGAATCCGTGACGTTGTAACTTCACCTGAACCACCGGTTACTCCTGTCATGCCCAAGAGGGGCAATCCTATAATTCATGTTCCCAGAGCTTGCTGTTGAGATGGCACCCCCTGAGCCTGTGTCAGCTCCAACCTCTGAGCCCATTCCAGTGTCTGTGCCAGCCCCAGAGTCTGCACCGGTCCAGGAGCCTCTAGAGTCCAACACTACAGCCCAGGAGGGCACGTCAGAGTCGAGCCCAGTGCCTGTCCTTACAGCCCAGGAGGGCATGGCAGAGTCCAGCCCAATGGCTATCTCTGAAGCCCTGGAGAGTGCTTCCAAGTCCGTATCGGAATCCATTCTTGCATCTCTGGAACTATTTTTCCAAGGATGCACCCCCTCTGCCCATGTGGTCATGGCACCTGATTTTGTCCCAAGGCCCTTCAGGCATCAAGAGTTGGCCCCAGAGGCCATAAAGGCTACTCCCAAGGTTGTTTTCGTGACAGAATTTGTTTGTTTGTTTTGTGTCTAAGCACATGGTTCTGTCTCTGTTCATATCTGCCACATACTCCTCTTGTCCCACCTCCTTGTTACCCCTGGTCACACCCTCTTGTTTAGCCCTTGTCTGCTTGATTGTTTTCACCTGATCTCCACGTGTACTGCACTATATATCGGGCTCTCTTTCCTTGTGTCTCTGCTGGTTCATTTTTTTGGTGTTTACCTGTTTCTTGGGCCAGACTTTATCCTTTTGATCTTGCTCAAGTTGTTTTTGATCTCTTGTCTAGTTCTATATCCTCGGTTCCTTTTTGGCTCGATCTGTTTTTTTTTTTTTTTTTTTGATTTTTGCACATCCTAATCTAGTGTTTTGTGGTGGGTTTTTTAGGGTTTCATTTACTCCGTTTGAGAGTGCAGTTCCTTTTTGGATCCTGGCTTTTTGTTTTTAAACTTCTTTGGATAGTTTTGGTTATTTTGCCTTTTTGTTCACTCTTTGTTTTCAATTGTCTGTGTCGTTTTGAGTCTATTCTTGTTTTCGTGTATTGTCCTGTCTTGCCCCCACTCAGATTTCCTGGCTACTGAACCCCACTGCCTGGTAGCAGCTCCCCTCTCTCACGTGTCAAGTCTCGTGAGTCTCTACCTGGCGACTAGACTGGTGACATTGGAGTTTCACTCGAAGCTATGGGTTTCCTATGTCTGCTTGGCCCTTCCTCTCGAGCTGCCTCCTTTGTGCTCGAGCCCGTGGTCATCTCGGACTGTCTCTGCGGTCATCCCTCCTGCCCGTATTGTTGTCTGCCCTGCCCATTTGTTTGAACCGTTTCACTGCAAATTCCCCCAGCTGTTCCAGTCTACGTTTTGTTAATAAAATACCCTTGTCTGCTTATTCTACATTTGGGTCCCATTTCTTGCAGATCCCTGACAGGACTAGGAATGGTGAATCTGGTTCAAAGTAAATTACTTTGAATAAATGAATATTTCTTTGCATTCATGACTAATTGTTTGGTTACTGCTGCAGCTACGAGTTTAGACCTATAATGCATTCCCTACCATTCTCACTGAGCAGAATTATATCATTGTGAATATATGCTTATCAATCCACCCTAAGCACAGTTTCTTAGACTGTTTGAAATTGCACACTAGTTTACTGCCCAGTATACAGTGCATACTGCCTATTTTTTTTGAGAATAGTGTGTGAAACCGTATAGAAACAACAAATACTAGGTGCGTTCGAATTTTCGCAGCATTGCACAAACCGATTGCAATGTGACTTGAAGCATTACATGCTGGTAAGCAATTTTGCCCGACTTGACTCTTGTTGATCGCCATCTGTAGCCATGCTTTAAGTTGAACGCACCTACTGTTTCATAGAATGCTACATTGCTTTCACATGACAAACAGTAAACCTTAATTAAGCACAACTGTCGAGGCTGTTACATCACCAAAAAATTTACAAACTGTTATTTTTACAAAGGCTTGTTAATTAGTTTTCATACTAGAAAACAATGCTATATTACCCAATTGAAGTCATTTCATAACTAGACAGTAAAATTTGTAGACAAACTTTAAGTTGACTTAAAAAAGCCTAGCCAGAAAGTTTAAAGTAGTTAAAACCTTTAACTACTTTAAAAGTTTAAGAGCTTTCAACATTAACTAATCTGAAGTAATTTCAGATAATAAGTTTTGAAGGCAATACAATTTATCAGAAAAACAGTCAGACAGACAGATAGATAGATAGAAAAATAAATAGATAGACAGACAGACAGAGAGCTAGACAGACAGACAGACAGACAGACAAACAAAGAGACAGACAGATAGATAGACAGACAGACAGAGACACAGACAGACAGATAAATACAGGTCCATCTAAAAAAAATTAGCATATTGTGATAAAGTTCACTTCCATATATTTTTGATTCATTGGACACCAACTGAAATATTTCAGGTCTTTTATTGTTTTAATACTGATGATTTTGGCATACAGCTCATTATACCCCAAATTCCTATCTCAAAAAATTAGCATATCATGAAAAGGTTCTCTAAACGAGCTATTAACCTAATCATCTGAATCAACTAATTAACAATAAACACCTGCAAAAGATTTCTGAGGCTTTTAAAAACTACCAGCCTGGTTCATTACTCAAAACCGAAATCATGGGTAAGACTGCCGACCTGACTAAGTGAGAGGGTAAGACACAGAAATTAATTTCTGAACGAATAGGCTGTTCCCAGAGTGCTGTATCAAGGCACCTCAGTGGGAAGTCTGGGATGGAAAAAGTGTGGCAAAAAACGCTGCACAACAGAAGAGGTGACCGGACCCTGAGGAAGATTGTGGAGAAGGACTGATTCCAGACCTTGGGGGACCTGCGGAAGCAGTGGACTGAGTCTGGAGTAGAAACATCCAGAGCCACCGTGCACAGGCGTGTGCAGGAGATGGGTTACAGAGAAGCAGCACTGGACTGTTGTTCAGTGGTCCAAAGTACTTTTTTCGCATGAAAGCAAATTTTGCATGTCATTCGGAAATCAAGGTGCCAGAGTCTGGAGGAAGACTGGGGAGAAGGAAATGCCAAAATGCCTGAAGTCCAGTGTCAAGTACCCACAGTCAGTGATGGTCTGGGGTGCCATGTCAGCTGCTGGTGTTGGTCCACTGTGTTTTATCAAGGGCAGGGTCAATGCAGCTAGCTATCAGGAGATTTTGGAGCACTTCATGCTTCCATCTGCTGAAAAGCTTTATGGAGATGAAGATTTCATTTTTCAGCACGACCTGGCACCTGCTCACAGTGCCAAAACCTCTGGTAAATGGTTTACTGACCATGGTATTACTGTGCTCAATTGGCCTGCCAACTCTCCTGACCTAAACCCCATAGAGAATCTATAGGGGGAAATTGTGAAGAGAAAGTTGAGAGACGCAAGACCCAACACTCTGGATGAGCTTAAGGCCGCTATCGAAGCATCCTGGGCCTCCATAACACCTCAGCAGTGCCACAGGCTGATTGCCTCCATGCCACGCCGCATTGAAGCAGTCATTTCTGCCAAAAGGATTCCCCACCAAGTATTGAGTGCATAACTGAACATAGTTATTTGAAGGTTGACTTTTTTTGTATTAAAAACACTTTTCTTTTATTGGTCAGATGAAATATGCTAATTTTTTGAGATAGGAATTTTGGGTTTTCATGATCTGTATGCCAAAATCATCAGTATTAAAACAATAAAAGTCCTGAAATATTTCAGTTGGTGTGCAATTAATCTAAAATATATGAAAGTTTAATTATTATCATTACATTATGGAAAATAAGGAACTTTATCACAATATGCAAATTTTTTGAGAAGGACCTGTAGATAGATAGACAGACAGACACACAGACAGACAGACAGACAGACAGACAGACAGACAGACAGACAGAGAGATAGACAGAAAGACAGACAGAGAGACAGACAGATAGATAGATAGACAGAGAGACAGACACACAGACAGACAGACAGATAGATAGACAGACAGACAGACAGACAGACAGATATACAGAAAGTCAGACAGACAGAGACACACAGACAGACAGACAGAGAGACAGACAGATAGATAGATAGATAGATAGATAGAGAGAGAGAGAGAGAGATAGATAGATAGATAGATAGATAGATAGATAGATAGATAGATAGACAGAAAGACAGACAGACAGACAGATAGACAGATAGATAGATAGACAGATAGACAGATAGATAGACAGACACACAGACAGACAGACAGATAGATACATATGTATATATATATTAGTGGTGGGCCATTATCGGCGTTATCGGCGAGACTCTTATCGGGCGATAAAAAAAATATCGCCGTTAATCTATTCTCAAATTTGGGTTGAGAGCTGGGTCTATACTAAGCAAGCTATGATGACTTTCATCTTGATATTTATATAACCGACTGGCTGAGGCCTAAAAAGATGCTCAGGACAGTTGACCTGCCACTGCTGCGCATCGTCACGAAAGCTTATCTTTTTCATGTGTTTTTACCGCTTGTCGATTTAAACTTTAAAGCATCCAAACCCAAGACGTGGAAAAGCTGAACAGTAAAGCTGGTTACTCGCGCACTATGTTCGGTGCGGAGAGAGAGAGATCGAGAGCCTCGTATGACAGACAGCGACACTGAACCGATCTCTCTTCTGCGAATCTCTCCTCGAAGTCCCTCCTGCACCTGAACGAACAAATACAAATCGCAGTTTGAACAAACAAAAAGATGTGAAAGAGCCCAATTCAGTACTCGCAGTGTTCTGGTGTTCAGGGCTCACGCAGAGAAAGGCGTCTTAAAACACTTGAACATCGAATTTGCTTCTTTTTACTCTTGTGCCGACAAATACATACAAAATATGTCAAAATATCCACCTTGGAAATTATGCTTAAAAAAACTGTCAGTTATTTCTTAAGTGAAAGTAAACAGTTGAGGAAAAAATGGGATGTGTATTATTTTGGATGCGTTCATCGTCTCTTAAAGTGACCGTACCTAATTAGCTGCTGGCTGCTGTAATGTCAAACCAAGAAAATGAAGGAAAATCACTCACTGCTCTTGACTGAATTACTTTGTAGTTTTAACAGTCAAACCAAAAATTATTCAGGCACCAGATATAATTTTTGATATATATAGCAAAACTGTAATAATGTGAGAAAAGTTGAAGGTGTCTGAATAAATGTAGGTTTGATTGTATATTTCATTTTTACATTGAAGACTATCCAGTGCTATTTACATTTAATTATTTGGTTTCTGTACCTTTACACCTACAAACTTGAAAAAAACTTAAACATTGGTGTGAAACAGGCGTAAGTTTGTTTGCACCTTGTGCAATGTGGAATTAGTTTACAGCTTTTTCAAGCACTTTGCAATGCATTTTGGAAACAGGAGATGAGCCCATTTTCTAATGCACCACCTATCTTGATAAACCCCTTCTCAAAGACAGACAGACAGACAGATAGATAGATAGATAGATAAGAAATATTAAACTAGCATGTCGCTAGCATGTTGTTAGCATGATTATCAACAGATAAATACACTAGATATTGCCTTGGGGTTCTTAGCATGCGTCAAAACCGCCACTATCTTGGAACAGGGTCTTGTCATAGGAAGTAGCTAGGTAAGGCTGCGATCTCCACCTGTACGAAATTATATTTCTGGTTACATTGGTTTGTTACAGTCCTTGGTTAACGACCGCAGCTAATCCATGCTAGTAACTTATTAGTTTTTGACAAACCGACAATAAACAGAATGTATTTATATCAATAATATGATCGTAAGATGTTGTAAATGTGGGCAGTTGTTTTGGTCTCTATCCAATAGTTTCTCAGACTGGCGCTGTGTGACACTTCACTGATTTAAAGGGGGGGTGAAATGCATACTGAGTTTTTTACACTGTTAAAGAGTTGGATTCCCATGCTAAACATGGACAAAGTTTCAAAAATTAAGTTGTACGTTTGAAGGAGTATTTTTGTTCCAAAAATACTCCTTCCGGTTTGTCACAAGTTTCGGAAAGTTTTTTCTCGAGTATGTCTCTGTGTGACGTTAGATGGAGCGGAATTTCCTTATATGGGTCCTGAGGCACTTCTGCTGGAAGAGCGCGCTCCTGTATAGCAGAGCAGAGAGAGCAGAGACATTCACTGATCAGAGCGAGAGCGAAATGTCACAAAAGTGTGTTTTTGGTTGCCAGGGCAAGACAACCCTGCACAGATTACCCCCCCCCCCCCCCCAAAAAAAAAAAAACAGCATTAAGGGACCAGTGGATGGAGTTTATTTTTACAGAGCATCAACGGAGCTGTGCAAGTGTTTTTGTTTGTTCCCTGCATTTCGAAGATTGCTTGTTTTACAAACAAGGCCCAGTTTGACGACGGATTTGCACATCGTTTATTTCTTAAGGATAATGCAGTCCCAACGAAAAAGGGTCACGATCGTGTGTTGGAACTGCAGGCGGTGAGTAAAACTGCTTCAAATATCTCTGTGTTGTCAACTTAGCTATCAGCGCGTAAGCACATCAAGTAAACAACATGCGATGTTGGCATAAAACTGCACTTTCCACATGTACACCTTAAAAAAAAAAAAAAAAAGACGACATAAAGTGGAACTTAGTCTTTTTCCAAAACCGGTAAGCAAATATATACAGTTTCAATACATACCACATAGAGACGTCCTGTTGTAGTCGTTGATGCTGCTGCTCTTGTTAAATTTCAGCCTCGGGATCTGATTCTGGATCATAAATATACGCCGAATCTGACTGTTAGCCATGGTTTGTTTTGGATGATGTTTTTTTCCTCACGGTAATGTCACAGTTTCCAGAGACGCTCTCGGTACAGACTATCTTTCTCTTATAAATATATTAAAACTAAAGACTTTTTGGAGTTATGAAGGATGCAGTACTACTCTATAGGTACTCAAGATTACAGGATATTGAGTGAAAACGAGCATTTCACCCCACCCCCCCCCTTTAAGGGGTGGGGGTATGATTGTGACTTTAGAACATACTTATTTAATGTGGCAAAAGTATTGCGGGACAGGAATAAAGAAAAGATTGAATGGTCTTTGGCACCTCAACTATCTAACTTTCACATTATGTTCCTCTCAAATTTGTGATTTACTTCCACCTGCAAATTGCTTTGTGTATCATATTTAAGTTTACTCAAGTGGAACAATGTGACTAATAAACTTATGCCTACTAGCAGTATGCATTATATTTTTAATAGATTATCTTAGTATCAAAACCTTAAATTTTCTCTGGACTCAATGATAAATACACACATTCACACAGATGCATTAAAGAGAAAGGGCTCCCTGTTCCAAGTTGGCGGCTCTATTGACGCATTCGTTCCAATGAACTGCTGTAGGCAAGGTGACATCTAGTGTATGTCTATGGATTATCAAGTGACTAGCATGTTGTTAGCATGATTAGCAAGTGACTAGCATGTTGTTAGCATGATTATCAAGTTATTAGCATGTTGTTAGCATGATTAGCAAGTGACTAGCATGTTGCTAGCATGATAAGCAAGTGACTAGCATTTTGTGAGCATGATTATCAAGTTAATAGCATGTTGTTAACATGATTAACAAGTGACTAGCATTTTGCTAGCATGACTAGCAAGTGACTAGCATGTCACTAGCATGTTGTTAGCATGATTAACAAGTGACTAGCATGTCACTAGCATGCTGTTAGCATGATTACCAAGTGACTAGCCTTAGATGCTAACATGATTAGCAAGAGATTGGCATGTTTCTAGCATTATTAGCAAGTGATTAACATGTCATTAGCATGATTAACAAGTGACTAGCATGTCGTTAGCATGTTTCCAGCATGACTAGCAAGTGACTAACATATTGTTAACATGATTATCTAGTTTGATTAACATGTTGCTAAAATTTTGCTAGCATGATTATCACGTTAAAGGATAGTTCACCCAAAAATGAAAATGTGATGTTTACCCCCAGGTCATCCAAGATGTAGGTGACTTTGTTTCTTCAGTAGAACAACAATTATGATTTTTTCAACTTCAGCCATTGCACAGACAAATACATATTAAACCTGGTCACGATCAGTGTGGGGAGTAACGCATTACAAAAGTAATGCATTACAGTAACATATTACTTTTAGCTGTAACGCAGTAGTGTAAGGCATTACTAATACATTTTCAGTAATATTTTACTCGGTACATGTTCAGTAATGTTTGCGTTACAATGCACTTTTAGCCCAAAATTAAATTTTTCAAAGAAAAGAAGAAAAATAAATACTAAAGACCGCAAGACATTAACGAATCGAAATATGAAGCAAATAAGTCATATTTCCTGTTCGTGGTCAGTCAATAGCTGCTTGTGGTGTTTGTTTTGCATTTAAATAATTTCTTCGTTTTATTTCTTTCCTAGTAGACTATAGTTTAGTTTCAGTTCAAAGCGGTTCGCGCTCGCCCCGTTAGTTCGCTGACAGAAAGGCTCCGTGTGAGGCTGACAGAGACTGAGAGACGTGTTTGAGATGTGCTGTTTTCCTTAGTGCATACCTTACATTGCTCAGGTATATTCTCCATCTTTAAATGTTAAAAAACCAATGGAAATATTTCCATTTTGCTGTCAGAAGTGCATGAGCTGAAGCTTTTGCTTCAGCGATTCTCCGCTAGTCGAGTGCAGCCGCGCATGCGCGCCAAACAGATGACCTCAATGAAACAGGAGCGCAATAATTCTAATGTATACATTTTGCTGAAATATTTAAAGTTGGACATTAAATGTGACATGTAGAATTTTAAACCTATAAGTAAGTGTATTTGAATGATAGCACTAACTGTAAAGTGTAATGGGGGTAATCAAAAGCCTTTTTACTCAGTCTGTGCTTTTTAATAATTTTAAATTTTAACTTTAACTTCTGCTTTAATATATATATATATATACATTAGATTGCAATTTTATGTTACAATGTAATTATATTTTAACCCTAATATATGCCTATATGCTTACATTCACTTTATTTGTTTAATCCAAATCCAAAATACCAAGATATAGACTACCTTACCAAATCAGACAAAAAATAGAGAGATATTAATTTTTACTCAGATCGCCCAGCCCTATACAGAAGTGTGGAGTTTTATTTCAAGTATAATTTTCCCTTTTTTAAAATAGCATAAAACCAAATAAATAGCAAAAATAAATAGATAAATAAATAATTAAATAAATAAACAGGTACGGACCGGTAAACTGCAAACCGTAAGCTGTTTACTCCAAACAATGGTCCACTTGAGAGATAAGTGGCAGTAATGCACTTATAAGTCTGCGATCCACCATAAACCAGAAGAAGAAGATACATCACACCCCTGCTGCATGTTAATAGCATGTTTACTAGCTTGTTTCTAGCATTATTAGCATGTTACTAGAGTTTTGTTAGCATATAGATATATAAAGATATAGCGCTGAGTCAGACCAGTCTGAAGGTCTGACCGAAATTTGGCTCAGAATAATAATAATAATAACAGACATTAAGAGTATTGATAGAAAAACAAGGAAACTCCTGACTATTGCAGGCATCCATCACCCTAAAGCTAATGTTGAAAGACTGTATCGGGAGACTAGAATCTGCTTTCGAAACTGCTACCGTTGGCCTATAAGCAACAACATCATGATGGGCAAAGATATGTTTACTAGTGATAGAGCACAATGCTGTGAAGTCTCAATACTGTTTTCAGAGAGAAGCTCAGAAGATAAAAGGAAAGTACTTGAAACAAATCATTGATGTGAAGAATATAAAAATGCAATCAAGGAACAACATTGAGAAAAATAAAATTTAACTCCTCAAGGGGTCAACCTATGCATGAGCAACGTTTGGAGAATGTTTTGGGTGTGTTAACTAAGTGAGACATATCAAATATGTGCGCGAGCACTGTCATTGGGAACAGCTGGACTACATCATGTGTCATTCACCAGCGAGAAAACTTTAAAAGTTATTTTTAGAGCTGCTTTACAGTGGAATTTAATTTTTATTTTTATTTATATATTATATTGCTGCAATGTTATTATTATTTAATATCTTTGAAACAATCTGTAATAGAGATAAAGGTGATGTCATTTGACTTGATCTTAAGGTACAATTTACACCCTACTAACAATATTGTTTTTAGATACACAGCAGTAGTTTGTAGTGTACAGTAAAATGTCTATAAAGTACAAAGTGTTACATTTATAATTATTATCCCCCGCTGGTTCACTCACACATTTGAAAATTAAACATCACTTGGAGAGCGTTGCATTGTGGGAAACATTATCCCATGCTGCGTCTTCACATGTATATCAGAATTCTGCAAATGTAGCAGGTAATCCATAAAATTCACATTCTATTCACAGTATACACGCAGCATACTGCAATATAGCAGGACTTGCATGATAGTTTGCCATTCTAAACACAGCTTCTGTACTGATTTCAGTGTGCTTGAGTTATATGTAGCAGATTCTGGTACATATAGTAGGTTATCTGGGTATTCCAAGCATACAGAAAGTTTGCACACAATGCACAGCATACATACTGGATACTGCAGAAATAGTAAAAGTAGTATGATAGTATGGCATTTCGAAAACAGCATTATTTTAGATTGAAAGACATGATTCCTCTGAATACAGTGGAGAACGACAGGTTTAATAAATTATTTTAAACAAAATTGAAATGCACTGTTTCACACCAGATGGACTAAAAAAAGACTTCTGATTCAAGGAAAAAGAATACAAATTGCAGTGGATTTTTATATAGAATTGCATATAAAGGAAAATACTGATAAAGGATCCATTTCACAATTATTACAACAACTTCCTACGATCGATTAAGAACAGAGTCAATTTCTGGACAGTGCTGATGCTTTTAAGGAGTAAACAGATGCTGTTATACAGATGAAGTCTCACCTGGAACTGATGGACTGACTGACAGTGGACTTTTATTAAGTTTTTTTAGAAGATCATCAGAAGACACTTTTATAAGGTGGTTCTAACTTTTTTTAATTATTATACTTACGAAAAGTTGTCAAAGGCAGTGTTAGCACTGATACCAAAAAAAAAAAAAAGAGACTTCAGTCTCCTAATAAATTAGCTTGTATTTATTTTAACATCTGATTATAAGCAAATAGCTAAAGTGTTGGCAAATAGATGGAAATCTGTTCTGGGTAACACAATACATCAATATCAGTCCTATAGTGTTCCAGAAAGAAGAAAAAAATGATATATATATATATATATATATATATATATAAAATTGCATTGGATCCAACAGTAGAATTTATTGGAGCAATCCAAAAACTGTTTGTATTTTTTTTTCTGTTCTGGACAACATTGGCTACGAGTGTCAACATATGGAGATTTTGTATCTGCAGATACATGAAGGAGGTCAAGATCTTATGGATATTAGGTCTAAAGTGGCTGGTTTTAGATGGCATACTGCTCAGAAATGACTTTATCATCAATCACAGAGCTGGATAGACATCTCTTTCTAATGAATGTAAAGGAGATGGATCTTAGTGGACTCTCTTCTTTTTATGCCTCAGTATTCAATGCATGGCAGATTTTTATTGTTAAGGGAGAAGAATCTGACACACCTAGTGCACCTAGAAGAACCCTTCATCTTTAATTCTCACCTATCCAGTGTGATTTTGAAATCATAAACTGTGCGTACAAGCTTAATGAAAGCAGGAATATATACGATTTGTCATCTCAGGTCTAATGACCAATGGATTACTTTAGAAAAACTGGCCATAAAGACTGTTATCTGTTCTGTTCAAAGTGCGCAGAAATTGTTGATATTCAAGAATCTTTTCCAGTTCTGCCACTAAAAGTTGTATTATCTGAGTATGTATTGTGTATGTATTGGCTGTGGATGTAGGACTTTGGCAGGAGGCTGAAGGAAGTTTGCTCTCGTCTAGAACACCTGAATGTGTTATATTTCTAAGAAAACTCTTTATTGTTTCCGTGTAAAAGTTCTCAACAAAAGAGCATGAAAAATCTTCCAGAGACTAAGTAGACTGTATATATGTGTCTCTGGACCACAGAAGCAGTCATCAGTGTCACAGATGTATTTGTAGCAATAGACAACAATACATTGTATGGGTCAAAATTATACATTTCTCTTTTATGCCAAAATTCATGAGGATATTAAGTAAAGATCATGTTCCATGAAGACATTAAGTAAATTTCCTACTGTAAATAAATCAAAACTAAATTTTTGATTAGTAATATGCATTGCCAAGAACTTCATTTGAACAACTTTAAAGATGATTTTCTCAATATTTAGATTTTTTGCTCCCTCAGATTCCAGATTTTCAAATAGTTGTATCTCAGAAAAATATTGTCCTCCGAACAAACCACACATCACTGGAGAGATCGTTTATTCAGATTCAGATGATGTATAAATCTCAATTTAAAATAATTGACCCTTATGACTATGTGCTCCAGGGTCACAGATTATAAGTGAGGCACCTCTACATAAGGAAGTTGGAGAAACCACACAATAGATACTCATGACAAATAGATGCAAGGTATGTTTGAATCCTTTGCAAAGGGAAGAGAGTACTTTTTGTAGGGTTTCTGAAACAGTTTTTCATATTTTTTATTGGTTGTTCAAGGTTAAAATAAATGATCGGAATGATAAGAGAATTTAGTAATAATTTCGGTTTTCTCTTTACAAATGGTCTGTTTTTTTTTGGACCAAATTATAGTGCATCAAACAGGAAGAAAATAGTGTTAATTTCATGATTGGTAAAGCGAAAATGGAAATTTGTTTGACAAGAAGGAATAAAATGCTTCTTAGTTGGAGGAATCAATCCTTTACATATGTTCAAGGCTTTGGTAAAAAAGTAGGCTAATTTTGGATTATAAGTTTTATGAATTTGTAAATGATACAGAACACTCTTTTTTTTATGGGGTTGAAAGTATTTTATATCAACCAAGTGATGAAAGTGTGGTGATAAATGAAAATCAAAAAGTACAAGACTATTAACCTTGAATTAACTTGAACATTTATTATCTTTAATTACCTTGAACATTTTAACACAAATTATTAACAAGATATAACATAGAAATAAAACTGTATTTCATGGTTAACAATTTCATGCATGAAAATGAAAACAGAAGAGAACAGACGAACAAAAAACGCTGGTATAAGCATCTGTTTACTCCTATCGCTGGTATAAACTAAATCTGTGCCAAATCAATACTTTTAAAACCGTACAAACTAAAATACCCAAACTATGATGGATTGGCCATTATTGAACGCAATAACAGATTTAATGTCTGTTTCATTCATACTGGACGCCAGAGGGCGCCCTCGCGCAGAAAGTTCACATGTGCGTCACAGAAGAAATAGAACTCAGGAAATCCCTAATATGGGCAAAAGCATTGCTATCTCTGTAACTGAATAAACAGAAGATATAAATGTTCTTAATGATAAAACAAAGACAGTCAGTGGCAGCTCCAGGAATTTTTCTTGGGAGTGCTAAAGGGGGGCTTAACAGTTCAGAGGGGGTGCTAAAAACTAAATAAATTGAGTGCAAGTAATGAATGTTTACAAATCTCAGCTAAGTAGCATGCAAATTTAGCCAACTTGTGTTTTTTTATATACAGTAGCTTCGAAAAAGCCCTTTTCCCCCTTTCTGTAGTAGTAAACTTCTCATATGCCACTGTTATTAGTAATATAAGTTCTAATGCCAACTGGCAAATGTGGCACTTAATAAAGCAATAATACAATTTATGAATGCACATAGAAAAGAAAGAAAGTATTATTATTATTTTTTTTTACATTATCTATTTAGTTGCCAACTGGCAAAAAAAAAAAAAAACAGTTCAGTACCCAGCCCTAATAATGACAATGATTTATTGACTGTGATAATTTGAACTGAAAGGTAATTTTGATAGTAATAATAAAATGTGACACTGACTAAATTAAAAAAGTAAAAGACACAAACAGACAAAAGCACAGAAACCCATGGTCACTCCCTCTCTCTCTCTCTCTCTCTCTCTCTCTCTCTCTCTCTCTCTCTCTCTCTCTCACACACACACACACACACACACACACACACACACACACACACACTGATCTTACTCTCTATATGAGGATTTATTACATTTATTCTGATTTCACTGAAAGAAATTCAGCTGCGGTATTATTGTCATTAGGAGAAAAGAAAAGACTCTATAACATCTCACTGTTACTGATTAATCATGCAGCTCAAAGAATTATGGGTAGAATCTCTCATCAGCCTATATTTATTCATCAACACAGTTTCATTCTTGATCCAGAACCAACCCAAAACCCAGGATAGAGCGGCTGAGTGAATGTGGTCTGGAATGTGTAGATGAGGCTCATTGTGTCAGAGACGCTGAAAAAGGACACAGTTCCTGCACTGTAATCCACAAACACTCCTATTTTACTGATGATGGACTTTATCGGGAGAACAGTATCTATATTTTTGTGTACAAATGTGCAACTGGAGGGAGTGCAGTAAAAATTCCAGGACTGATCATTACGTCCAAACACACACCCAATACCTCCTCCCTTCCTGCTGATGCTCTTATAGGACACTGATGTAGACACACCATCACCTCCGCTCCACTCAATCTCCCAGTAACAGCGTCCACACACACTCTCTCTACACAACACCTGAGGCCAATTATCAAATCTGTCTGGGTGACCAGGATATGGCTGATCTGTGTTAGTGTTAGTTAGCTCTCTGTTGTTCTCAGACAGACGGAGGTGTTTAAATGCTGTGTTCAGATCCGGAGTGAACTGACGGGAAACTGATGGAGATAAAACAATCAGAATCAGGAATTATGAATCTGTTTGATCTCTTCATGTTCAGTGTATCATCAGTGTCTCAGATGAACAGACATCTGTGCACATCATCATTTATAAAACTCTTCTTTCTCCTTCTACAGGAAGAACATGAACACACAGAAGTTTTTCTGCTTGTGTTCTTACTGACTTACATTGTAGGAAGTTGCTCTTGGTCCTGATGAATGTGACTGTGGAAATCAACAGACATGAACAGTGTGGTTCTCATGATCCTGTATCTATTCCTAACACATTTCTAATATGATGTTCTCCATGATATGAGATGATGATGGACTGGTTTCTGAGAGCAGATGAATCTCCAGGACTTTACCTCTGTCTGAGATCTTCTTGATCTCCTCTTTGCAGAAATCCTCCAGTTTGTCTCTCAGCCGATGGACAGATTCTCTCAGATCATCAGAAGAGACGAGAGAACTGAAGAGATCATCATTTACGTCTGTAGATTCAGGAGGTGCTGAGAGAGACTGGAAACTCTACAGAAAACAGAAATCAAACTCATCAGCTCCACACTTCACTCAGTAACCTGCAGGAACATCAGATTTGACTGATCACAGCATCAGCTTCATTCTTCTCATATTCATTATATCGCATTAGAGCTACAGATTCCAGTATATGCCACTTACACTCTGTGTGAACCTTCTAGAAAGTATTTTGGATGATAAAACATCTGCTAAGAGCATAAATGTCCATCTAACAGCTCAAGCACATCAACCGAGACTCATTGTAGAGTTGAGTAGATTTGCTCAGGAAAAACAGCTCAAAGGCTATGATTAGACTGACCACTATTTATAACCTTAGAGACACTAAGGCCCCGTCCACACGGAGATGGAGCTTACCCTAACCAATCTTTTTTTTTCCTCGTCTGAAGAAATATCCGCGTCCACACGAAACCGCAAAATGATGTAGTATACATGCCAGACCAGTATGTGGCGCTGTAATTCTGCCACAGAGATACACTAAAAACGGAGAAGAAGACTTGGATTATGCTTATAAACCTTGTGCATGGTACACAAACGAACATGGAACAATACATTTATTAATCTTTGTTAATGTTAGTTAATAAAAAGACAATCGTTCAGTGTTTGTTCATGTTTTTGTTGCTGTTATGACTGACGGGAGACGTGGGCTGATGACGTCATCGTTTCAGAAAATATACGGATTAGATTAGATTAGATTAGATTCAACTTTATTGTCACTGCACATGTAGGTACAAGGCAACGAAATGCAGTTAGTATCTAACCAGAAGTGCAATAAGCAGTAAGTACAGAATAAAGGTCTATAATATGTACAATAACTATACAGGTAAGTATTATGGACATAATTTACAGATATTAAATATTATAAGCACGATATACAGATAGGTGTACTATGAACATACTATACAGATGGGCTATGTAAAAGTGTATGTACACTATTGGCAGAACTATGAACATAATTTACAGTATTGCAATGGACAGTAAAGTGCATAGAAAAAATATTTCAGTGTGCAAATGGATTATACAGTGTTCCTGGATGAACAGGCAGTAGTGCAAGTAATAACAAGTTACTTTTTGCTTGTGAATAAATAAATAAATCAGAGTGTTGAAGAGGGGGAGGAGTCTATGTGTGGTGTGGGGGATGTTGAGGGGTGTCAGAGGGCAGAGTTCAGCAAGGAGACGGCTTTAGGGAAAAAGCTGTTCCTGAATCTTGTGGTCCTTGTTCGGAGGCTCCTGAAATGCCCCCCGGAGGGGAGGAGGTTAAACAGTTCATGGTCAGGGTGAGAGGAGTCCTTGAGAATGCTGCGAGCTCGACGTAGACAGCGTTTCCTCTGGATGTCCTCAAGAGCAGGAAGTGGTGTCCTTGTGATTCGTTGGACAGTTTTCACCACCCTATACAGTGCCTTGTGGTCAGCCACTGAACAGTTCCCATACCAGACTGTGATGCAACTGGTCAGGATGCTCTCAATCGTACACCGGTAAAAGTTCACCAGGATGGTTGAAGACAGCTGGTTCTTCTTCAGTGTCCTGAGGAAGAAGAGGCGCTGGTGAGCCTTCTTGACAAGGCTGGAGGTGTTTGTGGCCCAGGACAGTTCCTCCGAGATGGTGGTTCCCAGGAACTTGAAGCTGGAGACACGTTCAACAACCATCCCGTTAATGTGGATGGGGTCATGCGTGCTTCCTTTCTTCTTCCTGAAGTCCACAATGAGCTCCTTGGTCTTATTGGTGTTAAGGAGCAGGTTATTGTCAGCGCACCATGTGGCCAGGTGCTGTATCTCTTCCCTGTAGGCAGTCTCATCGTTGTCACTGATGAGGCCAATCACCGTGATGTCATCTGCAAACTTAATGATGGAGTTGGATCCATGCACAGGCTTGCAGTCGTGGGTGTAAAGGGAGTAGAGGAATGGGCTCAGCACACAGCCCTGTGGTACGCCAGTGTTAAGTGTGATGGTGGTGGAGTGGGTGTGGCCTGACCGAACATACTGAGGCCTGTTGGTCAGAAAGTCCATAATCCAGTTGCAGAGGGAGGTGTTAATGTCCAGGTCTCCAAGTTTTGTGGTCAGCTTGGAGGGAATGACGGTGTTAAATGCTGAACTGAAGTCAACAAACAACATCCTAACATACGTGTTGTTATGGTCCAGGTGTGTGAGTGCAGAGTGCAGCACTGTGCATACTGCATCCTCTGTGCTCCTATTTCTGTGGTAGGCAAATTGGTGTGGGTCCAGTGTGGCTGGGAGGCAGTCTTTGAGGTGTGCTAGGACCAGTCGCTCGAAGCACTTCATAATGATGGGTGTGAGTGCTACGGGGCGATAGTCATTCAGGCACGTTGGGGAGGAGTGTTTCGGTACTGGCACGATGAATGTGGACTTAAAACATGTTGGCACAGTTGCTTGGGTGAAGGACAGGTTGAAAATGTCTGTGAAGACCCCTGCAAGCTGCTCTGCGCATGCCCTAAGCACACGTCCAGGAATGCCATCAGGGCCAGCAGCCTTGCGTGCGTTGATCCAGCTCAGTGCAGTGTGGACATCTGTGGAGGTGAGTTTGAGAGGTTGGTGGTCTGCTGAGGGTGGGATCTTGGTGGCTGTCTCCTTGCTGTCGCTGTTGAAGCGAGCATAAAAGTCATTTAGCTCGTTAAGAAAGGAGACATCCGTGACCGTTGGAGTGGAGTTGCTTGACTTGTAGTCACTGATGATCTGGATGCCCTGCCACATGCGTCGGGGGTCAGAGTTGGAAAAGTGTTCCTCTACCTTCAGCTTGTAGCAGTACTTGGCCTTTTTGATGCCCCTTTTCAGGTTAGCCCTGGATTTACTGTAGGCCTGAGCGTCATCTGACCTGAAGGCAGTGTTGCGGGCTTTCAGCAGAAGTCGCACCTCCTTGTTCATCCATGGCTTCTGATTAGGGTATGTTGTTATCTGTTTTTCTCTTGTTACACTGTCAATGGTGGAGTTGATGTGATCCAGTACAGAGGAGGTGTAGATATCTATGTCCGTGTGAGAGCCACAGGCAGCCTGTGAAGCAAACATACTCCAGTCAGTGTGTTGAAACCTGTCTTGAAGTAAAGAGTCTGCTCCAGTTGGCCACACTTTGATGGTCCTCACTGATGGCTTCACACGGTTGATGAGGGGTGAATACTTAGGGGTGAGAAACAAAGAAAGGTGATCAGACTGTCCGAGGTGGGGGAGGGGGTTTTCGATGTAAGCTCCATTAATGTTTGTATAAACATGATCCAAAGTTTTGTCTCCTCTGGTGTGGCAGGAAACATGCTGGTGAAATTTGGGGAGTACTGTTTTTAATTTGCAGTGATTAAAATCACCCGTGACAATAAAAGCAGCCTCCGGGTGAGCAGTCTGTTGTTTACTAATGGCTGCATGAAGTTTGTTCAAAGCAAGCTTGGCATTAGCATCCGGTGCAATATAGACTGCGGTTATTATGGTGGAAGTGAACTCCCGTGGCAGATAAAAAGGTCTACATTTAACCATGAGAAACTCTAGGTTAGCTGAGCAGTGTCTCCCAACAATGACAGTGTTCGTACACCAAGCTTTGTTGACATAAATGCACAATCTACCACCTCCTGTCTTGCCGGAGTCATCTGCCGCTCTATCTGCCCGGAGCGTGTAGCGTCCTGCTAGCTCAATAGCATTGTTGGGTACATCGCTGTGTAGCCATGTTTCTGTGAAAACCATGACATTGCAGTCCAGAAGTCTCTTACTGTGGGTGATGCGGAGTCGTAACTCATCCATTTTGTGTTAGCTTTAGCTTAGCTCTTAGACCCCCGCGCATCCCCCGCCTTTGTTTACGATCTCGACGCCACCTGTGAGCACTTCCGCCGGGCCGGGTAGAGTGCGAAGCCTCGGGTGTTCTAGCGATCTCAGGGATGAGTCGAAGATTGGTGATGAAACTGCTGGTAAAGTCCTCACCGATATCCAAAAGCTCCTGTCGGGTGTATGATGTCAAAGCAAAGCTGTTCAGTACGAACAGACCCAAGATGAGCAGGAATAAAACTGCAAAATTGCAAAAACTGGAGAGACGCTGAGCCTCGTGATGTGTTCGCGCCTCCATTTTTTTTCTGTAGCCGTCCAGACGAAAACGCAAAGACAGCGTTTTCAAATTTATCCACTCTGGGACCTGGTTTCAAAAAAGAGCGGTTTCACCTTACGAAAACGCCGGGTACATGTGGACGAAACGCCTATACGATAAAAAATTTGTGCGTATTCACAGAAACGCGTCTCCGTGTGGACGGGGCCTAAAACTTCGCTAGGACCCTTAAGACACACTCAGGTTTATGATTTCAATACTGAAGCACTAAAAGTACACTGTAGAATGGGGGGAAAACATTTAAATAATTAAACACTGCAGGGTTGGTATTACATTAGATAGCTTATATGCACTTAATATTACATGAAAATCAAGCTCAAATTGAGTTTTTGACCAGCGAATGACAGAGATCTGGGTTTTGTCTGTCAGTGGAACGACAGAGCATCGCATAATCTGCTTTCATCAACTTTTACAGGTTAACGTTTTTTTGTAATTAAATGGGCGTTTAGTTTTTCTTGTTGTTTAATACACTTGGCCAAAATCTCATGATATTGTAACAGAAACAATGAAGTGCTATGCAGAGGATATTTAAAACTTACAAAAGAATATTGGCTACAACAAGATGTCAAATAACCAGGTCTTCAAACAGACAAAAAAAATATTAGCTTTTACAGACATAAATGTTTTAAAAAGAAAATGCTGTACTTGTTCAAACCGTTATTTATTTAACCTTGAATTGTGAACAAGCAGAGATCCGTCTCCTCCAGGCTGTGTGAGTTACAAGGTTTCATTGAGAATACAGAGGCATTACGAAGTCTTACTGACAACGCTCTTTTTAATGCTTATCATGGATTAAATATAAACAAACCCTCCGATTCAAAATAATAACAATATAATAGATATATGAAGTTTGAATAATTTTCCACAACACACCTGACTGGGCTAGGGTATGGCAACGGTCATACCGAAAAACCGCCCCTGGTGTAGAGGCCAGCATTTTTGGGCTGAGGACGGAGGCGGTGCTGGGAGGAGATGAGTGGTTGGAACATTTGGCTGGTTGGCGAGGGGTGAGCTGGTGAGTCTCTGTGGTTCTCAGGAGGGATTGGGCGATGATCACATTGAGCCAGCTCACCTGGTTGGAGAGCTCTAGGAACTCCTCTACATACCTCTCTAACTCCCTACCACCCTGCTGCAGACACCAAAGCCTGTGTTCAGCCATAGTAATCTTGTTTGATCCAATGTTCTGTCATGCTTCATGAAAGAGGAATGAGGGGATGCTGGGGAATACTTGAACTAGAATTTAATTCAAAGAACAAAGGGATACAAACACAAGAACTCCGGTATGATGTTTAACAGCAGATGGAAAACAAGGGGCAGAACACACAGACACCAATGGGAGCAAATTAACTGATTAATCAAACACAGCTGGAAATTAATACACACGAGGACTGGAACAGGATTGGAACATTGCTCTCAACGGAGGCGGTCGCATTTCTTTCCTCTCCACCCTGCCTTTCCTTGCTTCGCTTGTTTTTTCTCTTGTATTGTCTACTTGAGAGACTCTCTCTGCACTGCTCTCCTTATAACCGTTCCCTTGATCTCACAATGGTATTAGTTATAAATCTGTTTTTATAGGGAGGAATCACTAACTATTTTTCAATACAATCTTCACAAGTCTAATAAAAAAATCAATAAATAAATACTTCTCATTCATTTGCATATTGTTTTATCTTTTCAGACCCTTTCATTGACACACACAGACATCGTACATATTTTTACCCTCAAAAACCAACAGCATATAAATATAAGTCTTATCTGTTTTTGGGTGATGGTGATGAAGACGTTGATGATGAAGATGACGATGCTGACGACGACGATAATGACAAAGACAATAATCCTGAAAGTCCATTCACCACACTCTAATCCATTAATGTCCACGAAAGCTCATGTCCATGGTGTACATCCCACAATTTCCACGTGCAAACTTTTGTGTTGATATCGAATCACAGTAAACCCAAGTCTTCAAAATCACTAGTGTGGCACAATCCGATTTCAGGATCCACAGCAGTATTTCACATTGCCTCTACATTCACTTCATTGACATGTTTCAGACAGACATGTAAAAGAGAAAGATGTCTCCCACAGAATGTGGAGTCCTTCTACAAAAAGAATCATTAAATAGTTATATATAACTACATAAATAACAGTCAGCATTCAAATCGATATAAAAGAAACAATGCTTACTTCAGATTGAGCATGAAACTCTTAAGTTTCCCAATCAGGACCAATGATTGTTTAGAGCCATAAGCCATGCTTATTCCTCCATTACCAAACTACTACTTCTACTCTCTACACCAGTTTTATACATCAGAGTATTACTCCTTGTTGCCCCCTCATGGTGAGTAGTAGAGGTACAACGGAAAAAAACATGTTAACAGGTTTGACTGTTACATATGCACCCCCTCATTTTAAGACTTGACATAACCATGGCAAGGCTTTAGATTCTGAACATGGTAAGTATCTATCGTTGCAGGGTCGGTAAGCAAAGAAACAGAGTAATTAACAGGGCCTAAACATTTAAGTATTCTGGCTGGTCCCTTCCATCTACCAGACAACTTAGCCATAAAACCCTCCTCTGCTCTGGATAAGGGATGAGCACGCACCCAAACTACATCTCCAACTTGGTACTGGTTTTGCTTGCGGCGTAGGTTGTAATATTGCTGCTGTTTAGCCTGTGCTTTTTCCACATTTTCCTTCACCTGGCGAAGAAGGTGCTGCTGTCTATCAAGCACTGAATAAAGGGAACTATCTGGATCAGGTGTTCTATGTAATTAAATTGCTCTTTCTACTGGACCTTTTAAGTTCCGACCTAAGGCAATCTGTGCTGGAGAATGGCCGGTACTCTCCTGCCAAGCAGTATTTATTGCAAATCGAAATTCAGGTACCCATCTGTCCCACTGTCGATGCTGCTCTTCCACATAAGAGGCCATCATTGTTTTCAGAGTTCGGTTAATGCGTTCTGTGAGATTAGTCTGTGGATGGTATGCGGTTGTGAGCTTTTGCACCACTCCCCACTGCTTGCACACTTGGCTAAGAAGATTAGAGGTAAACTGAGCCCCTCTGTCAGAAACAAGGTAAGCAGGAGTGCCCCATCTTGTAAAAATTTCATCTGTCAGAATCTGAGCAATGCGGGGTGCTTTGGCCTGCCTCAATGGAAACAACTCCACCCATTTAGAGCAATAGTCAACCACCACTAAGAGATGTTCATTTTGCCTTATGCTTTTTGGAAATGGCCCCATGAGATCTACTCCAATCATATGGCCAGGTTCAACGATGGGTGTGGATTGGAGATGACCAGATAATTTGCTGCAAGATGGTTTGTATTGTTGACAAGTGATACATTCTTTGCAATGCCTCCAAACATCAGATCTTACACTTGGCCAGTATACCATATCCAGTAATCTGAGTAAAGTTTTAAGTCTTCCCAAATGTCCACTCATAGGGTTATCATGGGCATAGTGCAAAAACTCTTTACGTAGATCAGAAGGAATGACGAGTTGCAGCTTTTGACCTGTTTGTCTGTTTGGCACGCTCCGGAACAAAAGTTCATTCTCAATTAAATAATGTACTCGAGAAATGTCTTGGGCTGGTTGTGATATTACCTTTGAGATAAGCTCTTGAATCTCTGGATCCTTTTTCTGTACTTCAGAGACACTGGATAGATCCACTGGTAAGTTGGTTGGTAAGCTGCTGAGTTTTGAAACTCTTACCACTGCAATCATCTCTGAGGCTAGCTGTTCTGGGGATCTGGATAGGACATCAGGCACTACATTGCAATGGCCTTTACGATATTTGACAGTAAAGTCGTAACCTTGTAGCCGTATTGTCCAGCGGGTAAGTTGTGATGAAGGCTTTGGATGTTGAAATACCCAAGTAAGTGCACTATGATCAGTGACGACCTCAAATGTTCTCCCTTCTAGATAAGGTCTCCATTTTTCAACTGCCCAGACAACTGCTAAACACTCCTTTTCAGATACCGAATACGACTTCTCCGCCCCTCTGAGTAATCTGGAAGCATACGAAATGACTCTTTCTCCATCCTCCATTTCTTGGGTAAGTACAGCACCCAGTCCTATCTCACTTGCATCTGTTTGCACCCGAAATGGTCTATTAAAATCTGGCGGTAAGAGAACTGGTGCTTGACTCAAGTCATTTTTAATGGCGTTAAAAGCTCTTTGACATTCTTCTTCCCACATCCAGGTGGATTTTTTCTGCTTGAGGGCATGTAAAGATGCTGCTTTTGTGGAAAAATGTGGAATAAAACGATGGTACCATCCAGCTAATCCCAGAAATCTCTGCACATCTTTTAGAGACTGTGGAACAGGAAAGTTTCTGATGGCTGAGACTTTGTTGGGATCCGTCTTGACTCCCTCTGCTGAAATTATGTGACCTAGGTAAGTGATGTTGCGTTGCATGAAGTTACATTTTCCAAGATTAAGGGTAAGTCCAGCATCATGTAAGCATTGAAATACGCGGGTGAGATCGTAGATGTGCTCCTCTTCGTTTTTGGAGTACACTACTACATCATCTATATACACCAGACAACACTTGCCTTTAAGCGGTCTCAATACAGTCTCCATAAGTCTCTGAAAAGAGGCTGCTGAGTTTTTTAGGCCGAAAGGTAACCGCAAGAATTCAAATAAGCCTGCAGATGTCACAAACGCGGTTTTCTGTACACTATCCTCCTCCATCTCAAGTTGCCAGTAGCCACTTTTAAGATCTAGTGTACTAAAAACAGTAGAACCATGGAATGACTCCAATATTTCCTGAATTTGTGGCATGGGGTATGCATCAAGATGGGTTTTGGAGTTTAAGCCTCTATAATCAATGCACAACCTAGAACTTCCATCCTTCTTGGGGACAACAACAACTGGGGATGCCCATGGGGAAACAGAAGGTTGTATGATATTTTTGTCCAGTAGTTCCTGGATTTCATTGTCAACATACTTTTGTTTGTCCATGGAGAGTTTGTATGCCCTTTTTCTGACTGGGAGTTCATCCGTGGTTATAATTCTATGCTTAACTATCTTTGTATGCCCAACCTCTGTAGAGCAGACAGAAGGCCAGTCCATCAACAAATTCTTCAATCTTTCCTTGAATGGTGGTGTAGTCTCTGCTTTACTTGTTAAAAGTTGTATGGACTCAAGTACGGTGTCATCAATGTCAGGTGTGGGTATAGCCAAGTAGAAGTAGACTGAAGAATTAGAATCTTGCGTCACAAATGGGAAAAACTGGTTAGTGCCCTGGCCGCTTGCAGAAGGTAAACCATACTGGGCTTTACTAAAATCCAAAACAACTCCAGACTGTGACAAAAAATCCATTCCTAAAATGACTGGTACTGTTAAATCTCTGTCTTTCAGGATAAACAGTGTTAAGGTAAATGGCTGACCCTGCACCTTACCTTGCCATATCACTTTTCCAGTTGCTGCCTGCTTCTGCCCATTAGCCAGCATAAAGGTTTGGCCCTTACTTGACTGACTTATTTCACCCTTGTTCAGTTGTTTCCAGACTGATTCTTGGATTAAGGACAACGAACTACCAGTATCCACCATGGCCAACAGAAAACGATCACGTAAGATAATAGGTATGTTGACTGTCTTTGTTACAGTTGGACACTGCACTTCGATGGACTGCATCACTCTAGTACTAGCCGGCGTTTGTTTTCTCTTTTGCTCTTCCGAATGAACCTGATTCCAGTATTTCTTGGCTTCATCAAAATCACGTTCAATTTGCGTCCCAATTCTGACCAGCTCACCAACATTTGCCACAGTACCTCTTAACAGACTAGCTAGGCGAGGATTGCAGTTACGCAATATGGCCAGTACAATGTCCTTCTCCGGCATATTCTTTCTCCATCTCAAACACAAAGCTCGATAATGGAAAGCAAAGTCTCTTATGCTTTCTTTGGCCCCTTGTTTTCTCTCCACCAATCGTCTTGATGCCACATCCTCATAATCTTCACTCAAAAAAGATCTTAAAAAAACATCTTTGAACTGCCGCCAACTATTCACTTTCCTTCTTTCTGCTTGCCACCAGTCTTTAGCGGTTTCTTTGAGCACTGTGTTAAGCAAGGCCAGGACTTCCTGATCACTCAAAGGCCTCACTGCAAAGTACTCCTCGCAGCGTTCAATAAATAAAATAGGGTCTTCATCTTGCTTATTACTAAAACAAGGAAAGTCTAACTTGACTGGAGGATTGTAGGGCATTAACATAGTCTTCTCTTGACTGGTCAACGAGTTTTGCTGGACTTCATAGGTGTGATGCGGACTTGGTCCAAAATCATGAGCTCCACCACAACTTTTGGATGTTACTGGTGTGGACATTGGAGTCAATGATTTGATCTTGGCTTCAAGCTGCAAATCCCTTCTCTTTAAGCAGTCTACCATTGACTGACCGAGTTCCTGTACAGACCTTTCCACCACTTTCTTGACTCTCTCACATTCACGCTCCACACGATACATCAACCGATCTTCCATCCCTTTACATTTCTTCTGGAATTCTTCTTGTGAAACACAGCCACTCATTGTCTTGATACTGTCAGCAACCTGTCCTTCCAGCGCATTGACTTTATCAGTAAGTTGTTCTATCAGTTTGGTAATGGACTCCGGAAGTGTCTCTCTCTCTACTGCAGGTGGTGGGGGTAGTGGTAAGTTAAGATCTTCATCTATGCTGGCTTCACTCTCATTTTCAGAGAATATGTATAGATCACTAAAGGTGGTTATTAAATCTTTGAGGGGTTCTCTGGGATTGGTAAATGAACCAGTGGAAAAATCCACCTCTGGCACGCACTCATCCCTATCCAGAGTTGCATGACTTTCCATCTTGTGTGGACTATTCAATTTTCTCAACAAACAGTTAGTGTCCCTGTTCGGGCGCCATTCTATAACCGTTCCCTTGATCTCACAATGGTATTAGTTATAAATCTGTTTTTATAGGGAGGAATCACTAACTATTTTTCAATACAATCTTCACAAGTCTAATAAAAAAAATCAATAAATAAATACTTCTCATTCATTTGCATATTGTTTTATCTTTTCAGACCCTTTCATTGACACACACAGACATCGTACATATTTTTACCCTCAAAAACCAACAGCATATAAATATAAGTCTTATCTGTTTTTGGGTGATGGTGATGAAGACGTTGATGATGAAGATGACGATGCTGACGACGACGATAATGACAAAGACAATAATCCTGAAAGTCCATTCACCACACTCTAATCCATTAATGTCCACGAAAGCTCATGTCCATGGTGTACATCCCACAATTTCCACGTGCAAACTTTTGTGTTGATATCGAATCACAGTAAACCCAAGTCTTCAAAATCACTAGTGTGGCACAATCCGATTTCAGGATCCACAGCAGTATTTCACATTGCCTCTACATTCACTTCATTGACATGTTTCAGACAGACATGTAAAAGAGAAAGATGTCTCCCACAGAATGTGGAGTCCTTCTACAAAAAGAATCATTAAATAGTTATATATAACTACATAAATAACAGTCAGCATTCAAATCGATATAAAAGAAACAATGCTTACTTCAGATTGAGCATGAAACTCTTAAGTTTCCCAATCAGGACCAATGATTGTTTAGAGCCATAAGCCATGCTTATTCCTCCATTACCAAACTACTACTTCTACTCTCTACACCAGTTTTATACATCAGAGTATTACTCCTTGTTGCCCCCTCATGGTGAGTAGTAGAGGTACAACGGAAAAAAACATGTTAACAGGTTTGACTGTTACATCCTAAACTGGAATATGGATTTGATAAATTGGTCTCTCAACGCAATTGACACCATCTTCTCAACGAGAAGCCTGGGTTCGGGGGAACCTGGCTGCCCTGCCAGAATGTTTGCAGCTGGCTACACGATGGACGCGTGGGCGAATTGGCGGTTCGTGTGTCTGGTGGCTCTTTCCGTGGAGGACATTGAAGACTTCTACCTATTCGGAACCAGGATAACAGGTCTTCTGCTGATTGGATCAGGCTTTGCCCTGGGTTATCGGAAAATTAAGAAGACGGGAACAGCTGTCCAAAGCCTCACAAGGCTGCCCTTCATGATTGAAGTAGTGGGCAGAGCGGTCAGCATTGAGACTGAGACTATTAACCACAATATGGATAACATCACAAAGAAGCTCATGGATTTGGAAAAGAAATTGGATAATTTGGAGACCAATGGACAATGAACAATCATAGTGACCGTGAAAAGAAATGCAGCTACTAGACCAAACAACTGGTATCTTATCTTCTTTTGGCTTTCTTTACCAGCTTTGACTGGATGACAAAAATCTCCCAGGCGAGCAGGGCAGCTTGACTTCTCTTGCATTCCTTCACCCTCTCCCACAGACACCTGCTGATTGTTGACTCTGTCTAGGACCCGACCAAGGACGTCTCCATGGCAACTTGCTGTGACGCTGTAAAATCTGCGGACTGAGGCATCTAGAGAGAGTCTCAACTCTCCAGGCCTACAAATACACAAACTCTTACACATATACAGATATGCATTCACCCTCCCAACCCCCATCCCCCGCCTTCGCCGCTTTTTTCCGCCAGTCTGGCAGGCGGGTCTGTGACCGGCGCTTTCAAGCTGCTGGACCGGATGGCTGTTTGCCTGCGCTGGATTACCTCAACCACCCCAAGTTCCGTACCCAGTTGCAAATTCGTGTGTCTATGGTGTATTGATTATGTGCTTTTTGTGCTGAGGTGTTTTTCCTGTTCTCATACTGTGCTCCCATAAGGAGCATAGTCTGGGTGTTGGTTTTTTTCTCCTCACTTCCCTAAAGTTATGCTGTATTTCTTCCTCAAATACCCTGTCTTCCTGTCCTGTCTACCCCACTGTCATATTGTATGTATGTATGTATGGACAGTGTGGCGAGTGGGGCGGGGCCGAGAGCCGTGGGAACGAGGAGTGAGGCCAGGTGTAGTGATTGGAGATGAGCTACACCTGAGCCCCACCGTCGGTATCGAGTCCCACGTAGGAGATGGAAGGATATAAAACTGGAGCGACGACCGTGAAGGACGAGAGAGGACCAGGCCTGGGATATTATTTTATGTTTGCTTTTTATTTATGCGCACCAGTCGTCCATGAGGGGCTGGTGCGCCGTTTTGTATTTACTTTTGAATATTAAAATGAGTTTTTGATTGTGCGCCGGTTCCCGCCTCCTTCTTCCCGATGATTAGGAAGTTTTTATCATTACAGACAGGTTGATGGCTAATTTCGCTGGTACTTGTGACTAGTGACAATAAAGGGCTACTACTACTACTAACAGGAAAGACCAACTCGGAATTGGTGCTCTGCATATAACCCATCCATGTGCACACACACAGCAGTGAGAAGTGAACACACACCCGGAGAGGTGGTCATCTATAGACCCAGTGTCCAGAGAGCAACTGGGGGTTCAGTGCCTTGCTCAAGTCATGGTTATTGAGGGTGGAAAAGAGCACTATTCATTCACTCTCCACCACCTACAACTGAGACTCGAACCTGCAACCTTCGGGTTACAGGGCCAACTCTCTAGCCAGTAGGGAACAGCTGCCCCTATGGCTAGAGGGCATAAATTAGGAAATAAACATAAGGAAAACAGGAACTAAGATTGGGTAAAACCAGAATACACAAGTACACAAAACTGACATTACCCCCCCCCCCAGGAAGGTGTATAACAATTCCACCAGGTGGTGGGGGGGTACTGGAGTCTGGTCCAGGAAGAAGACAAAGGAGGCCTCCAGGGCAGATCAGGCAGTCAAGGGTGCCAGGGTGCCATGGTAGAGCAGATAGTTCAGGAGGCCATGGTGGAGTAGGGAGCAATGGGGCCATGGCAGATCAAACAGTTCAGGAAGGCATGGTCAACTGCCTTTGAGGCCACAGCCCCAGCTGCCATCCATCCTGCTTAACTGGGATCTGGTGACCTCTCTGGACTATACTTGGGGGCAGGAGACCTCCACAGATTATCTGGTTGGAGAGCTCTAGGAACTCCTCTACATCCCTCTCCAACTCCCTACCACCTTGCTGCAGGACAGACTACAAATTAACAGACACCAATGGGACACAACTGGGAGAAAATTAAATAATTATTTGAACACAGCTGGAAACGAATACACACAATGAGGACAGCAACAGGAAAAAACAAATAAGGGAAACAGGAAACACCTGTTTCCACAAAAAAAGTCCACAAAACTGACAGAAATACATTGTCTAGCAAATATTTGCTAGCCCCCTTAACAACTGATCTCATCAGTAGCTTAGATTAGATTTAAAGATAAATGTTATCAAGTTTGAGTATCACTTCAATCTTGATGAACATAACTCAGAATTGGTTCTATAGAGTTGACTGATTTCACCATGACATAGGCTACGTTCACACCACAGGGCTTAATGCTCAATTCTGATTTTGTGAAAAAATTAGATTTTTTTGCAAGGCCGCTCACATTTCCAATTAAATGCGACCTTTTGTGATCTCCTGTGTGAACATGAAATGACCCAGAAGTGACCCGCATGCGCAGAAGAGTACTCAACGATGAAAGATGTCACTCGTTGTTAGCGGAAGTAGTTAACATAGATGTCAACAACAGTGTAGTCAACAGTGAAGCTCTTTTTGCAATATTAAAGTTGTTTCACCAACGGAGCCAGCACAATTACAATCTTCTCGTTTTAAGAAGAAAATTAAAAAGAAGGTTTTTGGCCATGGCGTTTTGTGGAGCAGTGTTAGCAATGTCGGTACAGAGAAACGTGTGGGTGCGGAGTCACAGACAGGAGTGGTGGGATACTGATTTGAGTGGCTCTTCTCGCCTACTTCAAGATGGAGGTCGCATTTCAAAAGATCGGATTCAGGACCACATACCCAAGTGGGCTGGGTCACATTTGTAAAGATCGGATCTGCATATATCTTCTAGAAGAAAGAACTGTTTGTCTACCTGAACCTTGCACTTTTTTGCTCTATGGATTTTATATAATACAATTTTAGACATTTTTAGTCAAGATTCAATTCTTTGTGTGGTTATCAACTTTTTTGTTTATTTAGAAGAACAAGCTCTGAAATGTGTTATCTAATAGATTTGAGAGCTGAAAGCCATTTGTAAGTGGCGTCTCTTTCAGAAGATGATCAGATCTGACTGATGATTATATAATAAGACACTCATGAACTGTTTCTCTGTGAGTCTCTGTCACAGCAGGATCTGCTCAAGTCCACTCTGATCCTGTTCCTCTAAATCTGTGTTACCTGCAGGAACTGGATGTGATCCTGTGTGTGTGAAAGCTGCTCCAGCTCAGCGTCTCTCCTCCTCAGATCATTGATCTCCTGCTCCAGTCGCTTCAGTCGTTCTTCAGGTCGACTCACTGCAGTCTTTTCCTGATCTCTGATCAGTCGTATCAGCTCAGAGCGGCTTCTCTCAATGGAGCGGATGAGCTCAGTAAAGATCCTCTCACTGTCCTCCACTGCTGTCTGTGCAGAGCGCTGTTAGGACACACAGTGATTCAGCTTCAGTGAGTCTGAACTGAGACGGAGACAAACTTCTCTTCTTCTCCAGACTCACCTTATGAGACTCCACAGTCTCTCTCAGCTGCTGGAGATCTTTCTCTCTCTGCTGGATTCTCTGCTGGAGCGTCTTCTGCGTCTCCTTCTGCAGGACAAACAGATGATCGTCAATCTCACAGAAAACTACTGGCTCTAAAGCATCATGTGAACAGATGAATCATACATGACTACTATCATACATGAATTATCATGAAGGTTAAGGTCTGTTTCGCAGAAGCGTATTATAGAATTCAAACTGACACAGACGTAGAGCTTCAGACTGAATGTGGTTTACGGTGCATTTTCTGCAAACAGTGAAACTCTTCTCGCAGCTGTTCTTTTCTGCTGTTGTGTGATTTGTGAATGCTGTGAGCTGTTTATATTGTGCAGATATAAATACATATGCAACGAGTGTCAGCAATATTTCATCAGTGTCTAGTGTTAAATACCTGTTTCTCTGTCCTGTGTGCTGCAGCTGATACAGTGTTATGGTTTTGATGTTCATCCATCGTACACAGCAGACAGATACACTTCTGATCAGTGCGACAGAAAACCTCAAGGAGCTTCTCGTGTTTCTGACAGATCATCTCCTGCAGTCGTCCAGTGGCTTCAATCAAACTGTGCCTCAGTCCTCTAAACCAACTATCATGTTGTTCAAGGTGATTCTGACAGTAGGACTTCAGACACACCAGACAGGACTTGACGGCTCTGTATTTTCTTCCAGTGCAGGTGTCACACTGCACATCTCCAACTCCAGCGTAACAGTCAGCAGAAAGTTTGGTCTTCTTAAGTCTGTCCACCACTTCAGCCAGGATGGTGTTTGTAGCTAAAGCAGGTCTTGGACTGAAGGTCTGATTGCACTGAGGGCAGCTGTAGACTCTCTTCTGATCCTCCTGATCCCAGCAGTCTGTAATACAGCTCTTACAGTAACTGTGTCCACAGGGAATGGTCACGGGATCCTTCAGGACATCCAGACACACTGAACACATGAACTCCTTCTGACCTACTGAAATTCTGGCTTCTGCCATTTTACTGTCGAAATACAGAGACACAAACACTCAACAGCTAAACTAGCACTTTAGTTTCTCTTTCCCTGAGCTGATGAGTTTAAATACTTAACTGGTTCTGTGTCTGAGTGACGTGTGTAAAACAGGTTTGTCTGTGATTCTGTAAAGCAAGTTCCTCATTTTAGTTTCGACACACCTAACTGTCGACTAGTTGATTCAGGTCTGTTTAATTAAAAAGATCAAAAAGATAAAAATATCAGAAAGATCAAACTAAACTCTGTGGGAAAGTGACACTCCTGGACCAGGAATGTGGAATCTTCTTTCCTTCTTTAAATTACTTGTAATTACTTGTTTTTCACCCCTGGCCTACAAGAACAAGTGCAGCAATCTACCCCCTGCAGCATCAACATCAGCTCTAAGAACGCAACACACCACAGCCATCACCTGTGCTGCCAAGTTTTCTAAGAAGACCGCAAAGTATCTCTGAGATTCCCAGGAAATGGCTCTTCCCTAAGGGGGTGGTGACTTTTCCACTCCCTCCACCAGAGAAGGGCTGGGTGCTTACATCTGGTACATCTCTAGTTCCCAAAACATCAACAAAAAAGGAGTTTGTTCAATCTCAGGGTCAGATGTATTGGCGTATGATAAAAAGCTGTGCTTCATTTCCTCAGCACCATCTTTCGGCACGGGCTAAGAAATTGTGGTTGCAGGACAAGCTGCTTCCTCATGTACCTTCTGCCAACCCTCTGAGGGATCCTGTGATCCAGGTAAGATTTGCACAACACACACTCCCTCTTCTTTAGAACGCTACTCTTCCTGAGTTAGGGCCTGCACAATCTCCCCTACAAGATATTGATGCAGAAACTCGTTGCCCGCAAGATGGGTTTGCAGTGATCATCCTGAAGGACTCATACTTTCATGTCTTGATTAACCTCGACACAGACTGTTCCTTCAGTTTGCTTTTTTCAGTTTGTGCCTTACTGGCTCAAACTGAGACCTGGTCTTCAGACCTTGACAGCCCCACCATGGCAGATTCCCCTGAGGAAGGACCTCCTTTCTCAAGGATGGGCACCATATGACACCTGTGTCCAGATCTGTGGAACCTCCAGGTGTGGCTCCTGAATGGGACTCTGAACACTTAAGTTCCCTATCACAGGCAGTGATCGACAATAAGGCTCAGGCAAGGGTCCCCTCTACTAGGCAGGCATATGTCCTGAAGTAGAGGCTGTTAGTTGAGTGGTGTTCTTCTTGACAATAAGACCCCAAAGATGCCTGACCAGTGTTATGCATTCCATTCTGCAAAAGAGGTTGAAGTGGAGGCTGTGTCCCTTTACCATGAAAGTGTATGTCACTGCCACTCCGGCACATCATGATGCAGTGCACAGCAGGTCCCTGGATGTAGGGAAAGGGAAAGGGTTATCCAAGCAGTCTAGCCCACTGTCTAGTGCAGCCATCTCCTTGGCATGCTAGACACAATATAAGTTATGAAGTGGCTCTTGGTTTTGCGTTTGCCTATCGCGGGACTGCCCAGTTTTGGTCTGCTAAATAGTGAGGCATGGCCAAAGCCAATGAAAGTACTTAATTAGCTGTTTTGGAGGGATTTGTCAGAAGAAACAGTTGAGTAACAGATAAGGACAGCAGTTTGTAAGTGTTTTGCCTCGTTTTCTCATTAGACTACTGCATGATGGTCTAAGCCATTGTTTCATCAGAACTTCTATATACAGCTGGGTTCGTCAACCATAACTCCTTCCAGGACAGCCAGAAACCTATGAGTTGTGATGGATCATCAGTTAAGCTTCACAGAACATATTGCTACAACAACCCATTCCTGCAGATTTGCCTTATACAACATTAGGAAGATTTGACCCTTCCTGTCAGAGCAAGCCACCCAACTTCTTGTCCAAGATCTTGTTCTCTCCAGACTGGACTATTGTAATGCTCTCCTGGCGGAACTTCCTGCATGTACTGTCAAGCCTCTGTAACTGATCCAGAATGCAGCAGCAAGGGTTGTCTTCAATGAGCTAAAAAAAAGCTCCCGTTACTCCTCTCCTCATCAGGTTACACTGGCTACCAGTAGCTGCTCGCATTAAATTCAAGGTACTGATGCTTGCCTACAAGACGACCACTGGCACGGCACCAATATACCAAAACTCACTAGTTCAATCTTATGTGCCCTCCAGAAGATTGCGCTCTGCAAGTGAATGATGCCTTTTGGTGCCATCCCAAAAAAGTTCTAAATAACTCTCACAGACCTTTTCCTGGACTGTGCCCTGCTGGAGGAATGACCTCCCAATCTCAATTCGAACAGCTGAGTCTTTACTCATTTAAAAAAAAAACATCTAAAGTCTCAGATTTTTCGCCAGCACTTAACCAACTAATAATAGCTCTTTTCTTTTCCTTCATATTCTTAAAAAAAAAAAAAAAACTGGCTATGCATTCTGTACTAGAATAACTGAGATTTGTCATGGCACTTGTATAATGTTGTTGTTCTCTTGTTGATCTGATTGTTTCTATTGTTATCTTTCTTAAGTCGCTTTGGATAAAAGTGTCTGCTAAATGATTAAATGTAAATGTAATGACCCCTGAGAGTGAAAGCACACTCCACTCAGAGTCTTTCCTCCTCCTGGGCCTTGGCATATGGTGCCTCTCTTGCAGACATTTGCAGAGCTGCAGGCTAGGCCACACCTAACATTTTTGCAAGGTTGTATAATCTCTAAGTTGAGCCAGCTTTCTGTTAGGCATTGCGTACAAACAGGCAATTACCAGGAGAACTGGTTTTATGTCTTGCTTGTGGTGCCATTTCCTCTATGAGTGGATGAAAGCGCTCTTCCAGAGAGTTAGCCAGTCGATGATCCCTTGCTATAGCTCCTCCAGGACACTATAGTAGCGAGGCTCAGTAAAGTAGAGTGGGGTAAGATGAGCCATTTTCTGTTTTTTGCTTATGTTTTCAAGTCAAGTCACCTTTATTAATATATAGCACTTTAAACAAAATACATTGCGTCAAAACAACTGAACAACATTGATTAAGAAAACAGTGTCTCAATAATGCAAAATGATAGTTAAAGGCAGTTCATCATTGAATTCAGTGATGTCATCTCAGTTCAGTTTAAATAGTGTCTGTGCAATCATTTGCAATCAAGTCAACAATATCGCTGTAAATGAAGTGACCCCAACTAAGCAAGCCAGAGGCGACAGCGGCAAGGAACCAAAACTCCATCGGAGACAGAATGGAGAAAAAACCTTGGGAGAAACCAGGCTCAGTTGGGGTCAGTTCTCCTCTGACCAGACGAAACCAGTAGTTCAATTCCAGGCTGCAGCAAAGTCCGATTGTGCAGAAAAATCATCTGTTTCATGTGGTCTTGTACTGGTGGTCGTCTTAGACAAGGTCTTTACAGGGGATCTGTATCTGGGCTCTAGTTGTCCTGGTCTCTGCTGTCTTTCAGGGATGTAGAGGTCCTTTCTAGGTGCTGATCCACCATCTGGTCTGGACACGTACTGGATCCGGGTGACTGCAGTGACCCTCTGATCTGGAAACAGACTGGATCTGGTGGCTACAGTGACCTCGGAATAAGAGAGAAACAGACTAATATTAGCGTAGATGCCATTCTTCTAATGATGTAGCAAGTACATCGGGTGTTATGGGAACTGTTCCCGGTTCCGGTTTACCTAATTAATGCAGCCTAAAAATCCTTTAACGGATTTGGATATTAGAAGTACATTAGTGTTATGTGTAGCCAAGTTAAAGAGATGGGTCTTTAATCTATATTTAAACTGCAAGAGTGGGTCTGCCTCCCGAACAATGTTAGGTAGGTTATTCCAGAGTTTAAGCACTAAATAGGAAAAGGATCTGCCACACACAGTTGATTTTGATATTCTAGGTATTATCAGATTGCCTGAGTTTTGAGAACGCAAACAAGAGTAACATGTAACAAGAGCTCATTCAAATACTGAGGTGCTAAACCATTCAGGAATTATAAGTAATAAGCAATTTTTTTTTAAATCTATATGATTTTTGATAGGGAGCCAGTGCAGCGTTGACATGACTGGGCTAATATGGTAATACTTCCTGGTTCTAGTAAGAACTCTTGCTGCTCCATTTTGGACTAGCTGTAGTTTGTTTACTAAGCATGCAGAACAACCACCCAATAAAGCATTACAATATTCTAGCCTTGAATCTAACCATAAATGCATGGATTAACATTTCTGCATTTGATATTGAGAGCATAGTACGTAATTTAAATATATTTTTGAGATGGAAAAATGCAGTTTTACAAATGCTAGAAACGTGGCTTTCTAAGGAAAGATTGCAATCAAATAGCACACCTAGGTTCCTAACTGATGACGAAGAATTGACAGAGCAGCCATCAAGTCTTAAACAGTGATCTGGGTTATTACATGCAAAGTTTTTAGGTCCTATATTTAACACCTCTGTTTTTTCAGAATTTAGCAGTAAAAAATTACTCGTCGTCCAGTTTTTTATATCAACTATGCATCCCATTAGTTTTTCAGATTGTTGTGTTTCACCGGGCCGCGAAGAAATATAGAGCTGAGTATCATCAACATAACAGTGAAAGCTAACACCATGTTTTCTGATGATATCTCCCAAGGGTAACATATAAAGTGTGAAGAGTAACGACCCTAGTACTGAGCCTTGAGGTACTCCATACTGCACTTGTGATCGATATGATACCTCTTCACTGCTAAGAATTGATGGCGGTCATATAAGTACGTTAAACCATGCTAATGCACTCCCATTAATGCCAACAAAGTGTTCTAGTCTATGCAAAAGAATGTTGTGGTCAATTGTCAAACGCAGCACTAAGATCCAATAGAACTAATAGAGAAATACAACCACAATCAGATGATAAGAGCAGATCATTTGTAACTCTAAGGAGAGCAATCTCAGTACTATGATACGGTCTAAATCCTGACTGGAAATCCTCACATATACCATTTTTCTCTAAGAAGGAATATAACTGTGAGGATACCACCTTTTCTAGTATCTTGGACAGAAAAGGGAGATTCGAGATTGGTCTATAATTTACTAGTTCTTTGGGGTCAAGTTGTGGTTTTTTGATGAGAGGCTATAACAGCCAATTTTAAGGTTTTTGGAACATATCCTAATGACAATGAGGAATTAATAATAGTCAGAAGAGGATCTATGACTTCTGGAAGCACCTCTTTTAGGAGCTTAGATGGAATAGGGTCTAACATACAGGTTGGTTTAGATTATTTAACAAGTTTATACAACACACATGCTTGTTCTTGTGAAAAGTGGGTTCATCCCATAGGCGCAATGGTTTTTATACTGTACAAACTGTATATTCTATGGCCCTACACCAACCCTATACCTAACCCTCACAGGAAATTTTGTGCATTTTTGTACATTTTTAAGAAAAAAAAAACTCATTCTGTATGATTTATAAGCATTTTGAAAAATGGGGACATGGGTTAAGTCCTCATAAGTCACCCTCTCCTTGAAATACCTGTCATATCTGTAACAGGGAGCCAGAGGCATTCAGATTCATGTGCAGAAACTGTATTAAGAGAATGGTCATACAAGCAGAAATGGTATGTTAGGGATATCCAGAATCATAAACGGTAACGAGCAGAGATCAGGGCAGGCAGCAGAGAATCAGAGTCAGTTTAAACAATCCAAGATCATACACAGGGAGAACTAACGCTAGGAAAAATGCTCGGAAATGTGCTGCTTTTATGTGTGTGTAAATGAGGTGCAGGTGTGTCAAGGAAATTAGCCATGACCGGAACGAATGAGAGCTCATAGACGGCCTCCATTGCCATGACAGGATAGGACGAGAGCTCTGGAAGTTTGGCTGAGATCTGACAGGGCACTGGAAGTGCGGCTTAGACGTGACGAGGCTCTGGTAGATCCGTGATGATTTGGCTTGGTTCCTGAGGATCGACTGTGACTTGGCTTGGTTCCTGAGCATCAACTGTGACTTGGCTTGGTTCCGGAGGATCGACTGTGACTTGGCTTGGTTCCGGAGGATTGACTGTGACTTGGCTTTGCTCATGAAGTTTAACTGTGGTTTTACTTGACTCATGGGTGTCAATGGTGACTTGACCTGACTCTGGATGGTCAACGATGACCTGACTAGACCCGGGAACTCATCAGGGACCTGATCAACCTTGACGTGACTAGAATCATGAAGTTTAACTGTTGTTTCACTTGACTCTTGGGTGTTAGTGGTGACTTGACTTGACTCTGGAAAGTCGACGAGGAACTGACTTGACTCTGGAAAGTCGACTGAGGCGGCCATCTTGTGCAGCGGCGCTAGGCTGGCAGCCATATTGTGCAGTGATTTTGGGGCTTTAAAGTCCTCTGCCTCTCCCACAGTGAGAGGAGAACCACATAACAAGAGTGCAAAGTCCATTATGTCCCTTAAGCTGCCATTAGACTCCCCTCTAGGTAACCATGATTTTACTGGTTCATTATGTCCAAAACGGAATAAATCCTTAAACAAGACTTCATCATCTAGGGGAACTCGATATACCAACTCACAGAACTGTTGAACATAGTCCTCGATAGATCAATCTCCTTGCCTTAGATTTAACAGCTGGTCGACTGGATCTGTGGTTAGGCTGGATTGGTGATAGGCTGACATTGAAACCAGAACCGATACCTCAGTTAGAAGGGGATGGTATGGCGGTATGGCGAAGTCTTCTGTAACAGGGAGTCAGAGACGTTCAGATCCATGTGGAAAAGCTTTATTAAGAGAATGGTCATACAAGCAGAAATCAGGAATGGCGTCAGGTATGTTAGGGATATCCAGAATCATAAATGGTAATGAGCAGAGATCAGGGCAGGCAGCAGAGAATCAGAGTCAGTTTAAACAATCCAAGATCATACACAGGGAGAACTAACGCTAGGAAAAACGCTCAGAAATGTCAGACAGGCTAAACAAGACTTTCCAGTGAGTGAGAGTGATTGTGCTGCTTTTATGTGTGTGTAAATGAGGTGCAGGTGTGGCAAGGAAATTGGCTGATGAATGAGGTGCAGGTGTGGCAAGGTGATTGTGAGGCAGTGACTCATGGGGAATGTAGTTCGGGTGTTGTGCAACAGTATGAGAGGTGCTAGTGTCCAAGTGACATCTGGTGGTTGATGGGTGGAATGGTCCTGAGTTGAGTGCCCTTTACTGAAGTTCATGGGCACTCCATCTAATGATCATGACATCAGAAACACTGAGTGAATCCAGAGTGAGTGCAGATCGGAATAACACAAACACACACACACACCCACACACATCCACACACACACACACACACACACACATTGCAAAGTACCTTATTATTTATTGTCACAAAAATGAACTATATTATCATCCAGCTCTTTATATAAGTATAACAAATCTCAGCTGCTGGATTGTTTATATCGTCACAACTGTAAACATATTATTGTCTGCCTCTAATCTGATAAATGCATCTATAAGGCAAACACTGTTGTTTATATTGATGATATAAATACATCATTTTCAGCTGCTCTTAAACACCTGCAGGTCCTTCCTGTGACAGTTTGTGGCTCTCGTCCTCATGTAGGTCAGGTGTGTGTTTCACTGAACACTCTGCACTATCAACACACACACACACACACACACACACAATGCTATGAAAATATAAATTATTTTTTTATTGTCATTTTGAAAATGTGAGATGACAAATGAAGTTCAAGAAGTACAAGTACCATTTTCCTTAAATGTCATAAAATTGCATGTTGTATAATAGGAACTATAGCATTTTGTAAACGTAATGTCATTTACATGTTTTACACAAATTATTAACAAGGTATTACCTAAAAATATGCTCTATGAGGTGAATAACGAAAATTGAGGTAAGGTAATTTTAATGAAAATAATAATAATATTAAAATAATTATGAGACGCTACTTTAAAAACGAAATCAACACAAACCGAAATAGAAACACATGGTTACTCAGCTGACTCTCTCTCTCTCACATACACACACACACACACACACACACACACACACAGAGAACTTACTGTCTATATTAGGATTTATGCAGCTCAAAGCATTATGGGTAGAATCTGTCAGTCTATTCTGATTCATCAGCACAATTTCACTGATGTTCTTGAACAAACTCCAAACCCAGGATAGAGCGTCTGAGTGAATGTGGTGTGGACTGTGTGGATGAGGATCATTGTGTCAGAGACGCTGTAGAAGGACAGAGTTCCTGCTCTGTGATCCACAAACACTCCTATTCTCCTGCTGATGGGCTTTATAGGGAGATCAGTCTTTATGTTATTGTGAATGAATGAGTAACTAGAGGAAGAGCAGAACAAACTCCAGGATTGATCATTAGATCCAAACATACACTCAATACCTCCCTTCCTGCCGATGCTCTTATATGACACTGATATACACACATCACCTCCGCTCCACTCAATCTCCCAGTAACAGCGTCCACACACACTCTCTCTACACAACACCTGCTGCCACATATCAAATCTGTCTGGATGATCAGGATACAACTGATTTTTGTTAGTGTTAGTGATCGTTCTGTTGTTCTCAGACAGATGGAGGCGTTTATTCACTGTGTTCAGATCCAGAGTGAGCTGACGGGAATCTGATGGAGATAAAACACATCAGAATCAGGAATTATGAATCTGTTTGATCTTTTCATGTTCAGTGTATCATCAGTGTCTCAGATGATATCTGTGCACATCATGATTTATAAAACTCAACATGAACACACAGAAGTTTTTCTGCTTGTGTTCTTACTGACTTACATTGTAGGAAGTCGTTCCTGGTTCTGGGAACAATGCTGGTGAATGTGTCTGTGGAAATCAACAGACATGAACAGTGTGATTCTCATGATCCTGTATCTATTCCTAACACATTTCTAATATGATGTTCTCCATGATATGAGATGATGCTGGACTGGTTTCTGAGAGCAGATGAATCTCCAGGACTTTACCTCTGTCTGAGATCTTCTTGATCTCCTCTTTGCAGAAATCCTCCAGTTTGTCTCTCAGCCGATGGACAGATTCTCTCAGATCATCAGAAGAGACGAGAGAACTGAAGAGATCATCATTTACGTCTGTAGATTCAGGAAGTGCTGAGAGAGACTGGAAACTCTACAGAAAACAGAAATCAAACTCATCAGCTCCACACTTCACTCAGTAACCTTCAGGAACATCAGATTTGATCTTTAGTAACTCTCCTCCTCGAGTAACTGAATATAAATAGAAATATATTGGGGCAAATATTTGCTAGTCTCCATAAAACCTGATCTCACCAGTAGTCTAGATTAGATTTAAACAAGCACGTTATTTTATAGGACATGCATTTAAAAAGATTATTTCCAGAGAATGCCATTTCTGAAAGCTGAAATCCATTTGTTCTTCTAGATGTGTGTTACCTGCAGGAACTGGATGTGATCCTGTGTGTGTGAAAGCTGCTCCAGCTCAGCGTCTCTCCTCCTCAGATCATTGATCTCCTGCTCCAGTCGCTCCAGTCGTTCTTCAGCTCGACTCACTGCAGTCTTTTCCTGATCTCTGATCAGTCGTATCAGCTCAGAGCGGCTTCTCTCAATGGAGCGAATGAGCTCAGTAAAGATCCTCTCACTTTCCTCCACTGCTGTCTGTGCAGAGCGCTGTTAGGACACACAGTGATTCAGCTTCAGTGAGTCTGAACTGAGACGGAGACAAACTTCTCTTCTTCTCCAGACTCACCTTATGAGACTCCACAGTCTCTCTCAGCTGCTGGAGATCTTTCTCTCTCTGCTGGATTCTCTGCTGGAGCGTCTTCTGCGTCTCCTTCTGCTGCTTCTGCAGGACAAACAGATGATCGTCAGTCTCACAGAAAACTACTGGCTCTAAATCATCATGAGAACAGATGAATCATACATGACTACTATCATACATGAATTATCATGAAGCGTAAGGACTGTTTCACACCACATATGTAAATATTATAAAGAGAAACTTACACAGACTGCTGTGTAATTCAACTGTGGCTCTACACAGAGAATAGATGAACTAAATGGAACTACAAATTACTTAAATAATCTGAATTCTGTCAGATTTCCTGAACAGAAAGTCGTCTGTTGTTGCATTTAACTTGTATTTTGACCATAGACTGTATAAAAAAAATGGATGACGTCCATGACGTCACCCGTAGGATTCTGAAGAGTGTTTTTAAAGCTCAAAGTTGGTGGAGCTGGCCGTAATTATGCAGAACTTTAAGGCTTATTATAATTTAAAGAATGAGTTATAAAAAATAATTCACCCCCTAACAGTTGTCATGATTGCCAAAGTTGTCAAATTAGCTATATAGACCAAAGCCACTTTTTCTACCAGGCTGTAAAATTAATATTTTTTGCTATTAAGTTGGGCATTTTAACATGGGGACTTTATGGGACTGACTGCCTTTTTGCAGCCGGCTTCTAGTGGCCATTCGATTAATTGCAGTTTTAATCACTTCTGTGTTGGTTTCACGAGAGACTGGAAGGTTGCTGCTCGATTTTGACAGCTAGAATTATACATTTAGTGTGGGAACAGCTGAAAAGTTTACTCCATTATTTTATGTTGTTTAATCAACGTCTATTTTACTAAAGGGTTTGCTGATAAAGTTTACGGTGTATTCTCAGTAAACAGTGAAACTCTTCTTGCAGCTGCTGTTAATTTCTACTGTCATGAGAAGTGTGAATGCTGTGAGCTCTTCATATTGCGCTGATATTAACACATATGCAACGAGTATCAGCAATATATCATCAGTGTCTAGTGTTAAATACCTGTTTCTCTGTCCTGTGTGCTGCAGCTGATACAGTGTTGTGGTTTTGATGTTCATCCATCGTACACAGCAGACAGATACACTTCTGATCAGTGCGACAGAAAACCTTGAGGATCTTCTCATGTTTCTGGCAGATCATCTCCTGCAGTCGTCCAGTGGCTTCAGTCAATTTGTGTGGCTTACGTGAATGAAACTCCTCGTGACGATCAAAATGAGTTTGACAGTAAGACTCCAGACACACCAGACAGGACTTGACGGCTCTGTATTTTCTTCCAGTACAGACGTCACACTGCACATCTCCAACTCCAGCGTAACAGTCATCAGAGAGTCTGGTCTTCTTCAGTTTCTCCACCACTTCAGCCAGGATGGTGTTTGTAGCTAAAGCAGGTCTTGGACTGAAGGTCTGTCTGCACTGAGGACAGCTGTAGACTCTCTTCTGATCCTCCTGATCCCAGCAGTCTGTAATACAGCTCTTACAATAACTGTGTCCACAGGGAATGGCCACTGGATCCTTCAGGAGATCCAGACACACTGAACACATGAACTCCTTCTGACCCACTGAAATTCTGGCTTCTGCCATTTTACTGCCGAAATACAGAGACACAAACACTCAACAGCTAAACTAGCACTTTAGTTTCTCTTTCCCTGAACTTATGTGATTCTGTTTCCTGGTTCTGTGTTTGAGTGACGTGTGTAAAACAGGTGTGTCTGTGAGTCTGTAAAGCAGGTTCCTCAATCCTGCTGAGTGTAGTTTCGACACACCTGGTTATTGAAGTTATTGAAAGTTAATTCAGGTGTGTTTTTTTTTTGTTTAATCTAAACTCTGTGGGAAAGTCACACTAGTGAACTAGAAATGGGGAATGTGCTTTCTTGTAAATTTCTTTTAATAAATGAATATGTTTATTTGCATTCATGTCTTATTGTTTTTCATCCCTGACCCACACAAACAAGTGCAGCAGTCTGCCCCCTGCAGCATCTGACAGGAGAAACAGGCTGGATTCAGTTGCGGGTTTACACTGAGCTTTATCTAAAGCAGATGAAACAAGGCAGATGAGTATCGTTCCACAGTGTAACTCATTCGGCAGCTGAGACCCAGAGAAATGAGAGCTGGAATCTTCTAGGAGTACTGCATTCGTGAGAACAAGAGCCAGAGCAAAACAGCAAAAGACACTGGAGCCTGAGGACAAGACAAGACAAGGTGAGAACACAGACCAGCTCGAGCTATTGGTAAGAGTCACAACAGTCTGGCCACGAACAGAGAAACACAGGGAATTATAAAGGGAAAAAATTAGAAGAGCACTGAGAACAGGTGGCAAACAATTAAGGTTAACAACGGAGAAACAAGGAGGGCGGGGAACTCAAATCAAACATGCAGACACAATGAGCTGTCAAACCATCCCAACATACATTCACAACACCAAAAGGCAGGTGATTAGCCCCAAACCCTGACAGAATCAACATCAGCTCTAAGAAGGCAACACACCACAGCCATCAGCTTCCGGGAGAACGGTGATGCAGCCTCTAAAAAGATGCAAAGTATCCATGAGATTCCAAGACATTTGGTGATGACTTCGCTACTCTCTCCATCAGAGGAGCGCTGGAGGCTGACATCTGGTACATCTCTAATTCCCAAAACATCAACAAAAGAGCAGTTTGTTCAAGCTTGTGACCTCGACACCATCTTTCTCCACAGGCCAAGAAATTGTGGTTGCAGGACAACATGCTTCCTCATGCACCTCCTGCCAACCCTCTGAAGAATCCTGGGGAACAGGTAAGAGTTGCAAGACACCCACTGTCTCAACTTCAGGATGCTACATTTCCTGATTTGGGGCCTGCACATGCTCCCCTTCAAGATATAGATGCATAAACATTTACATTTAATTATATTATTAATTCGTTACATTTACGTAGAGCTTTTCTGGTTACTCAAAGCACTTTACATGAAGGTTGGAATCTCCTCATCCACCACCAGTTTGCAGCATCCACCTGCTAATGGATCTCAGACTTCTGGAGGGGATGTAGATTTGTAGTAGTGAGTGGAAGTAGACGGGTGCTTGACCAGTCGTGTCACTGCATCTCTAATTATTTTTAGAGGTTTGATTGTGCTTGAAGTCTGGCCAAAAGAGCATTCCAGCCCAGAAATGACAAGGGTCTGAACAAGAAGTTGTGCAGTATGTTACGTTAGAAAGGGCCTGATCTTTCTGATGCTGTGCAATACAAACCTACAAGATCAAACATTCTTTGCAATGTGGTCTTTGAAGGCCAGCTGGTCATCATAGATTATACCAAGTTGATGGGTTTAATGTAAAGGAACCTAGCTGGATGTTGAAATCATGCTGTAGAGCTGGAGTGGCAGGGAAGACAAGAAGCTCAGTCTTTGCCAGGTTAAGCTATGGTTGATATTCTTTCATCCATGCCGGGATGTCCACCAGGCAGCCTGAGATCTGTGCAGCTACTGTTGGATCATCTGGATGAAATGAGAGATAGAGCTAAATGTCATCAGCATAGCACTGGTAGCACAAGCATAGCAGTGATGTATTGTATATGGAGAAGAGGAGGGGTCCAAAAACTGATCCCTGAGGAAACCCAGTGACCATTTGATGTGCTTTAGATACCACCCTGAAAGACCAATGAGATAGGATTCAAAAGTCCAAAGACTAAAAGTGGACTTCCATCCATCAGGAATGAGGACAGCAGCCCATCCAGCTCCTCTATGAAGGGGGCTAGAATTTGCCCAGGAGGGTGGTCAATTTATACAACCTGGAGTTTTATAGGAGCTGTTACAGTAATGAGATTCAAATGAGTTATAATTGCATAGGGGAGAGTGGGTTGAGTATTTCCAATTGTTTGAAATGAGCAGAACAGTGTCCTCACTCCAGCCAACCTGTCAGGGGTTGTGAGTGAAGGAGAAGTTGTTAGCCTAGAGCAGCTGTGGTTTCTGAGAGTACCGGATGAATCCAGGGCTAAGTCAAGCCCAAGATGCTGAGTGTGGATTGTAAAGAAAAAACAAAAATGAAGTCTGCTTTGTTGACACCTGAGACACAGAACTGATACACACTGAGAAAGATTTTCTCCCAAGATTAGTTTGCAGTGATCATCCTCAAGGACACATACTTTCACGACTTGCTTTTCCCTCTTTGCAGACTGTTCCTTCAGGTTGCTTTTTTCGTTTGCACCCTACTCTTCAGACCTGATGCTCCTCACAACAGTCCTTCCCTGGCAGATTCCCCTGAGGGACCTTGAGAAGGACCTCTTTTTCTCAAGGACGTGCAACAGATGGCATCTGCTTCCAGATCTGTGGAACCTAGGCTGTGGCTCCTGAATGGGACTCTGAGAGCTTAAGTGGCCGGTCACAGGCAGTTATAGACAATAACACTCAATAACAGGCAAGGATCCCCTCTACTAGGCAGGTGTCATTGTTGTGCTTTCTTTTTTGCAAGAGAGGCTGAAGTGGAGGCTGTGTCCCTCCACCATGAAAGTGTATGCTGCTGCCATTTAGGCATATCATGATGCAGTGCACAGCAGGTCCCTGGAGAAGCACAATCTGAACATCAGGTGAGGTTAAACCCTCCAAGACTGCACCTCATCCCCTCATCCTTGCTGGGCTACAGAAAACCTTTGAGCTTCTCAAATCAATTGAGCTTAAGATTCTATCTTTTAAGTCAGCAAACATGACCGGGCTCACGTCCATCATTAGGGTGGGGGACCTGCAAGCATCTTTGTCAATGAAAGATGCCTAGAGTTGGGGTCAGCTGATTATTGTGTGATCCAGAAACCCCCCAAAATTTGGCTTGTCAAATTTTACTTTGACAAGCCAAAAACATTTTCTAAAGTAAACTGGTGCCTTCTATTCCTCCCATGTGTTTCTCATTTTCACAGTCTGGAAGAAATGATGGGTGGTTCTAAAATACATGTTCACATAACAGTAAAACTGTACAGTTGCCAAGATACAGTTTTTTTTAAACTCTTGTTGAAGGATGGAACAAAGGCGTCCATCCTCCCACAACCTTGAACCACCGGCTGAACGTCTGGGACTCGCTCTCGGATCCTCAGCACAAACCTGATTGAGTGGAAACACGCAGCTATCTTATAAATCCCCATATCATCAGCGGAGTGGCTGTACATGCAATCTCCTCTCGCCAATGTTCATCTCCTCAGAGAGACCCCATACATCAGTATCAGCATAACATCTCCAGGCTCATGTTCACAACTTAGACGCTTTCTTCTCCTTATGAGAACCAAGACATTTCTCCACAAAGTCAAAAGAGTACTAGTATTACTATGTACACACACACACACACACACACACACACACACACACACACACAATAGAGTTACCTGCTGTGTGTCAATGTGTTCTTTTCTTTGGTGTCTTTGTCAATCTTTCTCTTTTATCAGCAGCACTGGGACAATGTGCCTGAGGTCAGAGGTCAAAGGTCAAGGGTTAAGAGTTGCACCCCTGAGTCCGGCTCTGAATTTTCGGGGGTCGGGTCACTAGTGTCTAAAAACCACACACTCTTACTCAACACACAAACACTGCCAAAATATGGAAATGTTCTTAAAACAAAATCAATTCACTTCAAGCAAAAATAGAAGACATCCTTTCATCTGCTTTGTCAGCAAAAGAAATATAAGTAAATAAATACTTTAAAATAAATATGTAAACATAATAATAATAAATCAATTTAAAATGTAAATACAATTTTGTTGGTTATATACAAATGTTTCGGGAACGTTCCATTTGATAATATTTCAAAAATTTTGGGAATGTTACTTTTGAATGTTCTCTCAATGTTAGATTAAAAACATTAGATGAACGTTCAACTAAAATGCTTTAGAAAACATTCCATGTGCAATCTATGAATGTTTTTACAATAAAATTTTGCGAACATTATTATGACTAGACACCATGAGCAAATGCTTTTACTAACGTTACTGGAAGAAGGTTTCTTCATAACTTTGAGAGAACCTTGACAGAACGTTCCATTAGCTGAGATTTTGTGAATAGTCCAAAAAGACATTTCTTGTAATAATTCTCAGGATGGAACAAATATTTGAATTACTGAAGGATTGAAATGATGTGGACATGAAATGATGAACATTTCTGCAGTTTATACAGGCCATCACTGATTTACACGTGAGTGTGTGTGTGTGTGTGTGAGTGTGTGTGTCTGAGTGTGTGTGTGAGCAAGTGTGTGTGTGTGTGTGTGAGCAAGTGTGTGTGTATGTGTGTGTGTGTGTGTGTGTGTGTGAGCAAGTGTGTTTGAGCAAGTGTGTGTGTGTGTGAGAGAGAAAACCCCTCACGTGACGCCAATAGGCAGTCAGATAGACAGGATGTGATGCGTCACATGGACGCTGTTTCCTCTTCCCCCCCCCTCCCCACTTCCTCTTCTTTATCTGTTCACAGGACGTTGGGTAAGAGCGAGGCCTGCGCAGCTTCCTGTCTGAGATCACAGACACACACGGTCATTTCCTGTTTGGTGACGCCAGCGATGTTCACTTCCTCTGAAGATCAGCAGCACTTCAGATTACAGCAGCTTCCCTCTTCATCCCTCAACAAACTAAAAACTGTTCCCTCTCAATTCTGACTTTTCTCTCAGTTGCAAATTTTTCTTCTTCCTCTCTTGTTGCATCGATAAAGAGAGTTAAACTCAGAAAACACTCATGCTCTTTCATTCATTCACGGTTCACTTTGAGCATCCGAGAAGAACGTTAAATATATATCACAGGTCATGTTTTATCATTAATATTAATATTTTACATTTTTATTAAAATTGTAATAAAATATTCAGTATTAGTTTTCTATTTTTAGTTTTTTTATGTAAAATACTTTGTTTATGCTTAATTCATCTTTAAGTTTTTGTTATTTTAATACATAGTTTGTAACGAAGCACCTGATGTATTTATATATTGACTATAACAGCGCTGCTCATGATGACCGTATAGATGCGTGTAACCCATAGCAACAGCTAAACAACCAATCACAGGCTGATGAAAAAGGTCAAAGGCTCATCGATACTAATATCAGACGTGATGTGAGTGTTATTGATCTCTGAAGAATAACTATCTGCTCTGTCAGAGGAGTACATCAGTGTTTATTACAGAGCAGCAGACATCAGTATGGATCCGTCCACTGAGGAACACTCAGCCTTCATCACTGTGATCAATGAGTGTGTGTCTGTTATCAGCCACACACACACACACACACACACACTTCAGAAGACTCTTCTCATGCTCAATCACTGACTGAAACAGCACAGTTCCTCAAAACATCTGCTTTTGTGTTGCACTGCACAAATATCTAAAGATTCTCAAATCAAGATAGTTTTAGTGGAAAAGAAAAATATGCACAATAATCTTGATTTGTTTTTTGTTTTAGACAAGGCTTCTGAAGTAAATGCATCTTGATTTAAGCATGTTTAGATATTTGCACTGGAAGACAAATATATTTAGAAAATACTTTTTTGGGCAGTGTGCATTTAAAACAGAACAACACAAAGGGAATTAAACTTGTTTAAATGTGGATTTTTGGGAGAACTATTCTTTTTAACTACCTTTAACAGGAAGACCTCGCGATGATGTTTTGAAGCAGTTATTATTGTTAACTAAAACTAAAACCACAGATAAATAAATAGACAAAAAATTAATTGGTTAAAATATTACCTGAAATAAAATATTTGTGTTTAATTTCAGCTAGTTTCCAATTAACATTCCTCATTTTAATTTAAATAGGAGTACTAAATTATCAGAATAACAACTAATTAAATAATTAATAATAAAAAATAAATACTATATAAACATTAAAAAAATATATAAAACCGAAAAAAACATGACAAACTACTAAAACCTCAAACTGAAAGTGAAAACACTATATATATATATATATATAATTTTTTCTTTTAACATTTTAAGAACTCAAAACGAATTCTAATTATTACCAAACGCTGTAAGAGTATATTAAAGAGATTAGAGAGCAGTTATCTGAGGTGACACGTGTCAGACTCATGGTTTTGTGTTTCAGATCCTGCTCTAACAGTAAACACTGAGAGAAACCGCTGAGATCGAGCCAACGGATGACACACACACCTGTGACTGACACACACACACACACACCAGCAGCGTCACATGACTCACCGCCGGCTAGACCAGACTAACGAACACTTACAGGAGCAACACTGACTGACTGCTTCTGTTCCTCTTTTGTAAATCAGTCTGAATAAAACCATCTGCTGAATGAACACATGTACAGTAAACGTTGTTGTTGCATGTTTTCAGGCTCTGTGGTGAATGGGTGCCGTCAGAATGAGAGTCTGATAAAAACATCACAATAATCCACAGCACTCCAGTCCATCAGTGAACATCTGGAGAAGGTTTAGATCTGTTTAAACGCTGCTTGATCTGTGCAGATTTCTCTCCTGATTCAGACCAGAACACTTCTTCACTGGAGGAAGTGTTATTCTGGATTATAGACTCTATGTGTTTGAGTTAAAATCATCTTAATGCTGGATGTGTTTCAGGTTTTGTCTTCTCCAGATGTTCACTGATGGACTGGAGTGCTGTGGATTATTGTGATGTTTTTATCAGACTCTCATTCTGACGGCACCCATTCACTGCAGAGCATCCATTGATGAGACACTGATGCAATGCTACATTTCTACAAACCTGATGAAGAAACAAACTCATCCTGATCTCAGAGGAACTGATGGGGAACACATTTACAGCAAATTTCTAAATTTAAATCATGTGAAAAAAATCTCACAAACAGCAAACATTTCTGAATCTTAATTTATTTGCTAAAAAAGAAATAAAAACTAAATTGCAAGCCACACAAATTTATTGCTTCTGAAAAACATCTTAATTTTGAACACTACAGTTTACACTGAGACAAGTGTGAGACACACACACACACACACACACACACACACACACACACACACACACAGAATGTTTCACAGGAACAGAGGAGGTTATAAACTAATACAGTGGTATGCTACACACGTCCAGAAACGACACACGGACTACTGCAAACACCTCAATAACACGAATGTGAAGCGTTTCTGAGAGAAGACCGGTGAGATCCAGGTCATCTTCACATCTTCAGAGAGACAGACCTTCACCGAGGAGTTCAGGGACATCGCTGCTCCGTACAGAGAAAACAAATCACTCACACGCCGTCCAGAAGAACAAAACCAGCAACTGCTTCAGAGTAGCTTTCATTTCATATCATCTGACTCCAGTAAAATCAGCAGAAACAGACTCTGACTCCTGTCTGAGAGAACAACTTCAGCAAGAATCAGCGAGTGAACACCGCACCATGACTCAAGAGTCTGAGAAACTCGGGAAACAAGCCCAGGCCATATTTCATCCTAAAATTCAATGATAGAAGTTAAAATAAAATAAAAAAAAATCTAAGAAATAAAGCTTATTTTTATATTTATTTTATGAAAAAAAAATTATATATATATATATATATATATATATATATATATATATATATATATATATATATATATATATATATATATATATATATATATAATTTTTTTTTTTATTGATGTACTAGAATAAACAAAAGTAGAAACAAAAATTAAAAAAACAACATTTAGTAATTTGAGTTATTCATTTAAGTTGCATAATTCATTTAGAATGTCATTATTTTAAAATAAATTATAGTTAATAAAAAAAAAAATTAATAAAAAACATTTTTATAATAAGACTTACTTTTATTTTATAATAATAAAAAAGGACAAAAAAAAAACAAATTACTAAAAGTTATAAATTAAATGTATATAGTAGAAATAATTATTTAAGGCTTTATTTGAAAAACAAGATTAATTTTCTTCAGATTTTGGGGTGAAATATAAGCTGTTTTCAGGAGATTGACCCAAATCCAGGATTCATAAAGCAGCGGTCTGAACATCATCTCAGACAGACGTCTGTCCTCTAAAACACAAGGTCTCAAACATATTTTAATGCTCACGAGAGAGAGAGAGAGAGAGAGAGAGAGAACATCCTGTAGGCGGAGCTGAACACCTGAAGTGGAAATGCTACATCCTGTGTTTGGTAACATCCATCCGAGCGTGAGTCTGTAGAGTGTTCACAGTTAATGCCCAGGTGTGTGTCCAGACTCGTCCTCATCAAGCCAGCACAAACTCAGCGCTCCGGTCTGACGGCAGGTCCAGAGAGCTGTGTCCGGTCAGGGCAGTGCTGCGGTCAGAAGGCCAGTGATACGGGCCTCGAGTGTCTCTCCGGGCCTTTCGTCTCAGACGCCGCTGCTGCAGTAAGAGCCTGAGCTGCTCCACCTTACAGCGCGTGGCTTTATTCTCCGTCTGCCGCAGACGCTCGCCTGACACACACAGAGACAGAGGTTCAGACCCAATACACACACACATATAACACAATCACAGTCTCGCTGATGTCGGGAACTGAATCACTTCTTGTGTTCCTCAATTTAGAATCTGCTAAATGAATAAATGTAAAAGTAATAAAATCAGAGCACACTTATAGACCCAGAACAGACTGGAAGATTTTAATATTACTAAAACCAGAGAAAAAACCTTGAAGTAAAATAAACATTAAATAAAATAAAACATTTAAAAATGACTTCAGCTAGTTGCCAAGACAACATTTCTCATTTCCATTTAACTAAAACAGAAAGTGAAAAAAAAAGACATAAAAAAAAAATACTTAAATGACGAACAATTAAATTTATAAATTAATTATATGATAATGTAATTTTTTTTAGTTTTAATAAATGAAAGTTTCTAAAATTTTAATATTTTTTAATAATACATTTAATAATAAATCATTATTATTATAGTATTGATTAATATTTAGAATTATTTTATTTGAAAGTATATAATTTAATATTGTATTAAAAAAATTAAGATATTTTTATAAAACTAGTCTTTTTTAATAATTATAGTTTACTAAAAACAATGAATTATAATTTTTATATATCAAAATAGAATCTAAATATGAAAATTTATTTACTTTATATACAAATAAAAAATTCGAAATGCAAAAAATAAATATAAAAAATAACGATTCTCGTTGTGTCTCCAAAAGAAGATGAGCTGATGAATACTTTCACAACAAACAAACATGAGATGAGCAGCGCGTGGAGTCTCCAGACGGATCAGAGTGAAACAACATCCAGACACATGAGGGTGCTGAGAATAAACCCTGAGGGGTGTCACATCATCCTAAAACAGGCCTGACTCTGTCGAAGCAGAGCTGAGTGTTTGTGCTGAATGAGAGTCCTGTGTAAAGCTGCACTTCCTCCAGGACTCAGATCTGTTCTTTCCAGAGCTGCTGACCCGTGAATCATTGATGCTTCATCAGCATGTTTCCACTGCACACACACACACACACACACACACACACACACAGACGCGGTGCTGCGGGGCTCCTGGAGGCCCCTGAGGGCCCGAGTGTGCCTGAGCAAAGCTGAATAATTCATGCAGCCTGTGTGCTGGAAAGATGTGAGTGGAGATTAGAGTGTGTGTGTGTGTGTGTGTGTGTGTGTGTGTGAGGGGTCATGACCCCCTGAAGCACAGAGCTCGGCGTGACCCCGCGGCTGACCTCTGAGAGGTCACGGCTCATTCAGAACATGTTAGCATCAACAGTTATTCTCCTGTCTGTCGCCGAGAAGCAGCTGAACGATCTCTTCTCTACACAAATCTGACTTATGATTTTATTATATTAAGAATTTTTGAAATAAGGAAACATTCTTCTAATTCAACAGCATAACAGTTTACAGATGCATGGATATGTGATTATTCACAGCGGCTCGTCCAATCAGAATTCAGAAGCGTGTCTGAGCTCTGATGAAGCAGTAAATCTGAGACACAAACACACACCGAGCAGTGAATCAGACAAAACGAGAAGTGTGTAAAGTTAGAAAAGACTCTGAGTCAGAACACATGACTTCCTCTTCCTGTGTGTGCGTACTGCAGCTCATTTGCACTCTCTCACACACACACACACTCACACTCATACACACACACGCTCACTCACCGGAGGGTCTGCGCAGGAGTGTGTGAGGCTGCAGGGGTGAGGTAGGTGAGGGTGGAGGTGAGCAGGGTGAGGTCGGAGGGCAGCGCAGGTGTGTCAGTGTGGGAGGAGATCCTTGGCAGTGCTGCGTGGCGCTCAGGAGGTCGTTGAGGATCTGCAGGATGGTGCTGATGTCCCGGCGAGGACGCCCGCTGCTGTCCTGACAGTTAGGGTGTAAAGTACCTGAGGGGTGAAGAGGTCGTGATGAGGTCACTGGTTCTGACTGCTGTGATTCTCACGAGGAAGCGATGCCTTACCTGAGAAGGTTCCTGAGAAAACTCCCGGCGAGTGATTGACGAGGCTCTCGATGACTGCGCCGGGTCTGCATCGCTGTCTGGGGCTCGGAGTGCCAGCCTGAACACACACACACACACACACATCAGGACAGGTCAAACACACCAGCATCACTGAACACTGGTCAGTCACAATCAAACTACTCTCCACTGTTCGTTTAGCATCACTGACACACTACTATAGTAGCTTGTTAATATTTCTAAATTAGAATTAGATCTACTTTATTTCTGGATGACCTTTAACCTTTATCATCTTGCAGGATTGTTTCTTTACTGCTCATTCTAATGCACTCCTGTCATCTATTAAACGTCACTAGGGTTTGATGAAACATGAGTCGGTTCTATGGGCGTGTCTCACCTGAGTGCAGGGAGGAGCCTGGGCGGGGCTTTGAGGAGGGAGGGTGGGGCTAACAGGATGTGAGTGAAGAGCAGGGGCGGGGCTTTGTGTGCTGTGGGCGTGGTGAACATGAGGTGAGGGCGGGGCATTGTCTCTCTCGGTGACGTCTGGTGCCCGCTGATGAGAGTCTGAGGGGGTCTCACTGCTGAAGGCCCCTGTAGGTGTCTGGTTAGGGCCCGCAGGACCCCTGGAGACGGACGGCTGAGACGCTAGCTGGAGCTGCACAAACATCATGTGATCGCCCACACGCAGGGCAAGGGTCAGCGGGGACCGTCCCGACAGGAAGTCACTGACCTGCACACAAAACCAGATGATTGACAGACGTTAATGTGGCAAAAATGGTTCTTTCTTGACATTTTTTTTCTTGTTTTCGAACACAAATATCTACACACTCTTAAATCAAGATACATTAACTAGAGATGCAAAATGACGTCAGAAAAAGTCTCGTTTATGAGTTTATGCTTAAAACAAGAACAAATATGAAACAGTGGGGCTGATTCAAAAAAGTCTTGGACACAAGATTATTCTTCTGACCCCACTGACACATATTGCTTTGTGTTTTAAGCTAATTATTTTGATTCATTTTTTGTTACGTCATTCTGGATCTCCAGTAAATGTGTCTTGATTTAAGGATGTTAAGATATTTGTGCAGTAAAACAAGACTGAGGAAGAATATCATTTATTTGCTGTGTAAAGTCTAATGCAGTGTAAAATTATTATAATATATCCGATTTGTGAAAAAGCAGAAATACACATTAAATATAAACCTAAAATCGCCAGCAGGTGGCAGCAAACCACTGCAGGAGTAAATCACTGAATCATTTCCTCAACCCATTCGTTCAAACGCTGGATTGATTCAGTAATAAATCACCGTCGAGATGCAAAACCAGGAACTCGTGTCTAAAATGTCAATTAATATTAACTTCTTGTTCATTGGAGTGTTTTATAAAACCAATATTTCATTTACAATCGTGCTGATATTTGAAAACACTATTATTTGTGTGATACACTCTTAAAACCATTTAAACGATCATAGATGATATATATCACACCCCCTCAATCACAACCGAAACTGCGATGGAAAGCCTCTCTCAATATCCACTCGCTTCTCTTCCGTCTGTGAAACTGTGAACGCAGATGATACAGATAAAAACAATGGTGTAAAGCACTGATGCAACACTGTAGAAGATGATACAATGTTGCCATTAGCGGGAAACCAGGTGACACTAAAGTATCCAGAGCGACTGATCACATCAGGATCCCTGATTCAGAGTCTGATTCAGACTTATATTTCACCACACGAGCACCGCGTCTCCTGGAGAGTTAAAGGCCGTCACAGGAGTCACACTCCTTCACACCAGAGACCTGCGAGCTGAAGCAGATGTAAAGGTCAGGTGTTGGTGTGCGGGGCTCTGATCTCAGTCAGTGGAGTGGGTGAAGACCAGCAGCAGGGCATTCTGGGAAACATGGTTCTCAGAAGCTGTGGGCTGGTGCTTAGTGCAATGCAGCTGATGCATCACGACAAACAGCAGAAGTGTGCTGAAGGACGGCAGAGAACGTGACACGCTTCACACAGCAGTTAGATAACATGAACTAACAATGAACAACACTTCTACAGCACGCTTTACACTTCATAACTCCTGATCTCAACACTTAATATAATATAAATCATCATATCAGAATGATTTCTGAAGATCATAAAACACAAACACAAGCATTTTACAATCGCATTAACATAGGTGTATTTAACGAATGAGTGTTGTTGTTGTCTCCAGTTTCTAAGTTAAAGTCTTGCAGTGAAACCCACAGAGACGTCTTCAGACTCGAGGAGGTGTTCTGTGACCTGAATCCAGCGCGATCACAGAATTACATCACGACTGCGCGCCGAACAACGCTTTGTAGAAGGAAACACCAGCCTCCGATTACAAGAATCTGTGAGTGTGGCAATCAGCGCAGTACGTCATCATCACGTCTCAGTCAGAGTCCGGTTCAGAGCGGTTTACTGTACACCAGAGCGGAACTAAACACACGGCTGACTCACAGAAACACCTGCGAGAGACACACACACACACACACACACACACACACCTCTAACACTAGCTGAGAAACTGCTACTGTAATATCTTCTCATTCTGCTTCTCCAGTACACAAATCTGGTTTTAGAAGTTCGATTTGTGTGCTTGAAAGCGAGACAGAAACGTGTTTTGTGTTGTTCTGAATGAACTGGCCTCCGACAGACATCAAGTGAGTCATGTGATTAACGATCTGATTAAAGATTAGCAAATATCAAAACAAATGCATGAATCATTTACAGTAAGAGCCGTGACCTGCTGAAGAACACACGTCATGATGTCACGCAGACTGTAGACCGCTGCTTTATGATGACGAGTGTGTTTCATCAAACACGTTCACCGAATAATCCAGGCTTATGTCAGATAGTCGGAGTTATTGTGTTCATCTGGTTCAGAATAAGTCAGAACAACTGAGATAAGCCTGGCTTACTTGGTACTTTGTTTGATGAAACCGCCCCCAGATCGAAGAGTGAACACGTTAAACCTGCTTCATTCAGAAAACATCCGAGACGGAGAAAAACAAAGCTCCTGAAGCACCACTCGCTCAACACACACACACACACACACACACACACACACACACACATACGTTGAAGGGCTGCTCTAACACACTTCACAGGAGGATTTCCAGACTAAAAATACCTGCAGCATCACAAACCACATCTAACAACAGAGAACTGCAAAACCCTGCATTACTGCACCAACGCATGGCATCGGTGTGAACGTGTGCGACACTAAACTACAGCAACAAAACACGAGCTGGGGATGCTTTCTGACACACACAAACACAGGTGAATCTCACCAAACACACCCAGCTCAGCAGTGATGTCACCCATCAACCAGGAGCAATAAACACTGCAATACATCCATTATTAATAGTCATTTTAGATTTCATGGGGACTTTAAGGTTCCTCACAGAGCAGAAACAAGCGCCGGATGAGCTGCGTGAGATTCAGTCGCTTATAATAAGAGTCTGTTCTAGGAAATCATCTATCATTCCTCCTGAGTCTAACCACACACACACACACACACACACACACATCAAACAGCTCAGCACTGCCTAAATGACGCACAGACCTGCTGATGGGGCACACACACACACACACATGTGGTTTCACAGATGTAGGTGCCTCATGCAGGGGCTAAAACTTAAAAATAGAAACCGTTCTGCTTATCTAGTTTAGTTTGAGTAGGTTAATGATCTGTGAAGCATCAAAAGTCACGTTTACAGCACGCACACAGATTTCAATCGGTTCGTCGCCAAAAGAGCAGCTGCTGACATTTGCTTACATGTAAATCCATCGTAACGCAGAAAAACATTCATAAAAAGCACTGACCCCTTCCTGTCGTTTACCCAGAAGCCCCCACCACTTATTCTGAATGAGTGCGTTTGCATTTTTACACGCGTGTGGGCGTCTTTTGCTAGTTATATTCACAGCGGCTGGTGGGAAACGCGCACTCATTAGAATAGTGACTGTGTGAGTTCTTGTGAATGAGTAGAAGAGGAAGTGTGCGACCGCAGCGAGAGCTTCACCTGAGCGTCTGAGAGCGTCTCCAGCGCCTGCACGACCGACTGCTCCGAGCGGCTCGACTGCGACTGCAAACACAACACATTCAGTCAGATCACACTCATCATCATCAGCTCTTCAGATGTAGAGAAGAGGAAGAGTCTGGTACCATGAGTCCGGCTTCGACCGAGGGCACCAGCGTCAGTCTGCTTCCGTCAGACACACCGAAGTCCAGCAGCTTTCCTGAGATCAACCTCCTGCGGACACACAACACACTCACTCAGATCTCCCATCATGCATCTCTCCAGCATTCACCAGATGGTTTCAGTTCAGTCTGCTTTGCCCTTCTGAACAAACGTTACTGAGATCTGATGCTGTGATTATAATAATATTTCTGGAGTTTAACACACTGGAATGAAATATATCTAATAACCATTTATAAACTGCATTTTAGCTTCCTCATTTCAGCAATTCATATTTTAGTAACATTATTAAGGATTTGACTGCACAAACTGTAAGATGTGAAGAAGATCTGAACCGAACTGCAGGGGAAACGGATGAACTTTATGATTTGTTTAATTTTTTTAAGACTAAGTAAAGAAAATGCAAGGAATAAACAGAAGGGACACTTAACACTACAGTCAAGGGTTTCTGAACAGTGTGGTTTTTAATGAATTCTCTTCTGCTCACCAAGCCTGTGTTTATTTGATCAGAAATACAGCAGTAAAATAGTGATATATTATTATAATTTAAAACAGCAGTTTTCTGTGTGAATCTGTGTTAAAGTGTAATGTATTTCTGTGATGCTCCGCTGTATTTTCAGCATCATTCCTCCAGTCTTCAGTGTCACATGATCTTCAGAAATCAGTATAATATGATGAATTTTTATACTTATTATATTGAAAACAACAAAGTAGGTTTCGTTGATGACTAGAAAGTTCTGAAGAACTGCATTTATCTGAAATAGAAATCTTTTGACTGGTAATGTAAGGTTATGTCAATAATGTCTTGATGTGCATTACTTTTCAATGCATTTTACACAAACAAACAGCTTTAGGATAAATTAGCTCGAATGCGAACACAGAATAACCTTAGATCACAAATACTTGAGAATCAAACTGAGTTTAAGTTTAAAACCAAACATCTGCAAATAGGCTCAAAAAACAACTCAAAAGGAAAACCAGTTTGATGTGAGCTCTTGGTTTTAAGCATAAACTCACTTTTCTAGCGTTTCTCAGAAAACCAGACCTTGTGAATCTCAAATAAATATATCTTGATTTAATAATTTTTTATTGTATTTTTTTATATCTGCTCTGGAAAAACAAACACTGCAAGAATCTTTTTATTGTTTTATTATTATATTTATTTATTTTTTATTTTTTGCAGTGCATGAAACACTTCATGTTTAATTTAAGTCTGTCTGATCGGATTTAAAAGCCTTCTAAGGCCTTAATTTGAAGCGAATTAAAACCCGCGCTTTTCTTCATCTAGACCCGATGATCTGATCAGATCTCTCACAGACCGCAAGCAAAAACGGATCCGAGCGCGACCAGATCCCGTTATTAGGAACCGAGAAGCGGAGCTGGATCTCCCGGAGCCCGGGCTCGGACTCACGTGTCTCGGTGCAGCAGCAGCAGTCTCTCTCCGGGAACCCGGAGCTTCTCGGACAGCCTCCTCTTCAGTCCCTGCACGGTCTCGTCCCGCAGAACCGACAGCTCGAAGCGCGTTCCTGTCGTGGAGCTGATCGATAAGGTCATGGATGCGTCTCCGTTCAGGAGCTCCGGACACCGGGACCGCGATCCGTGACTGCTGCAGCTCCGCTCCATCAGATAATCCCGAGCGGGTGACGGTGTGTGCCGAACCGCTGCTCCTGCTCACCGTTACGAGAGTGATAATCCTTCCGCGACCGGAGAAATATCCGCTCGGTCCTCTGAGGTAAATCCACAAACAATAACGGCCGTCGATCTGGACAGAAACTCTGCGAAATATCAATATCAGAAGGCCTTTAGGATACGAATATATGTATAATGAATGTTACTTATTTATTTATTTTAAATATCCGGGGTTTTATTTATTTATGATAAATTTTGCCTCTACTCTTTAAGCCTCTCTCTCGCTCTTCTGTGCAGCGCAACTGCTGTGTCTGCATTTGTTGAGAGGTCCCAGCGGTGAGATCCCGCCCACCGCCACAAACAACCAATGGCGTCAGCAGATACGCTTGCGTTCGTCGTGTCAGCCAATCAGCTGTCAGCCCGTAACACCCACATACAAATAGGCAGTGCCAAGCATTGTTGACATGACTAATCAGAGAAGCGCAGAGAGAACAGCCACGCCCCTTCCCACTGCGATCATTCATAACAACTGAGAGCAAAGCGTTCTGTTAAATCATTTATTTTATTTATTTATTTTTATATATTTTGCATCTAGCTTTCCTGAAATGTTACACATGCTTAGGAAAACTTCACTTGCACAAAGCCAAGGCTATATTTATTGTATTGGTTTTTGTGCAAGTGACTTTTAGAAAAAAATATTTATTTAAGTAGCTTATGGCTTTTTAGGCAAAAAAACAACAACTATTATTTATTAATTTATTTAATTGTGTGCAGTTATTAATTATTTGTCCAGGTGACAGGAGCTTCCGGTGCAGAACAAAAGAAACAGACCCATGTGTACACAAAGTAAGGAGATAAAATGCAATATAACACAGTAGTAAAGCAAAAATGATAATAAAATTAAAATATAATACATCACAGTAACAAAATATAAAAGTTTAAACAAATGTTTATAAATGATGGGAAATGATGTCTCTGAGGTCAGGAAGAGTTCTGTTATCAGTTATTATTAATATTTTCATTGTTATCTGGGTGTTGGACTGTATTGTTCGGCTCAGTTCTGAAATTGTGAATGAGAGGACGTTCTGTCAGGCTTTGAGCTCATGATCAGGGTGTTTTCTTATCTGAGCTGTGATGAATCAGGACAGCTCATCATCTTCATCATCTTCATCTTCATCACAGGTGTGTCAGAGTGACTCAACACATCAAACGCTCACTTCCTGCTTTTCCAAGCGCTGTAGTGTTCAGGAATTTCTGAAGGTTTGCTGAAGTTATTAATCATCATCTGGGGTTCATATCTCTGGGAGTATGATGAGGTTGTGGGAGGAGCTTTGTGCTCCGGAGGAATGTCGAGCAGTTGTGAAATTCCCAGCCCTGTTCCTGAAGCAGAACATTCCGATACCATGATGCGTGTTGTTTTCTGATTGCTGTACAGTATCTGTGCAGTTCTCTCTTATGTAAAGGTTACAGTAATATGAGCTACTCAGGGGTTAGTCAGTGTTTGTTAAACACATTAGACACCGCACGGACCAGAAGCAAACACGTTTCCTCATCCATCACTCACACCCAGCGCACAAATATACAGGTAGGTTCAAGGGATGTTTAAGTTACGTTTAAGTTAC